>NC_136813.1:187199578-187317118 GCF_951394365.1 Tetrao urogallus
TCTGCTTGAGCTGTGTCATGTCCCTGCTAGTTTCACCAAGAGCTTGTCTTGCTGAGCACACAGAAGGGCTTGGGGAAATAAATCCTGGTGGAGTTAAAAAAAAATAAAGAGCTATGTTTGGCTTCAAAGCCCCTTTGAGAGAATGCATGAATTATGGCTCTGCTGAGATTAATAGAGCTGGAGCAACATGCTTCATGCTGCATAAAGGTTTCAGTTTAAGATGTTTCATATAACATTAACAGTGGTAAAGCACAGAGCAGTGAGGCAATGTGCAGCAAATTCAGACTTTTACCTTCGCTGCAGGACAGATTTGCAGAAGGGGAGAGAGAAAGGAGAGCAGGGTGGGGTTTGTGATGAACTGCTGGGGTGCAGTGTGCAGGAGGCTTGGCAACACAGCAGAAAGACTGCTTCCCAATCTCAGCCTTTGGGCTGTGTCTCCATTGGATGCTCCCAACAGGTTGTGTTAGGGTGATGATCGATCTGGGGTGCTGAGGGAGCATCCCATGCTAGTGCAAGCACAGTCAGCAGAATGGGTCCTGAAAAAATTATGGGGATAAGAAACCAAAGTGACTTATCCCTGGGTCTTTTAAAGGAAATGTCCTGTTCATGCAGGGGAGATCAGGTCTTACAGACATGCATTTAAAGATGTTCCCACGGTCATCTTGGCTGATGAAACACAACAGATATCCACGTCCAAAAACTCTGTTTGATGTGAAAGATATTTTTAGAAAATCTCAAATGAAAGATTTCTCCATAATCATGGAGTCATTAATGTTGAAGAACACCACTACGATCATCTAGTCCAAATGTCAACCCAACTCACCATGCCCACTAACCCGTGTACCTCAGTGCCACATTTACACTTTTCCTGAACACTTTGAGGTATGGTGACTCCACCACTTCCCTAGGCAGCCTGTTCCAATGTCTCACCACTCTTTCTGAGAATAAGTTTTTCCTCATATTCAATATGAATCTCTCTCTGTGCAACTTAAAGTCTTTTATCTCTTGTCCTAAATGGCTCTCCAGTGCTCTTTAGCAGTGCAACCCATTGGGAGTATGCATTAGGAGCCGGCTAGATCTCAACTCCTCTTCCTTCAGTAGATGTTGGGCCCCTCACTGCAAGAAAGATATTGAGGCCCTGGAGCGTGTTCAAAGAAGGGCAACGAAGCTGGTGAGGGGTCTGGAGCACAGGCCATATGAGGAGAGGCTGAAGGAGCTGGGAATGTTCAGCCTGGAGAAGAGGAGGCTCAGGGGAGACCTTATTGCTCTCTATAACTTCCTGAAGGGAGGTTGTAGTGAGCTGGGGGTCGGCCTCTTCTCTCGTGTCATTAGTGATAGGACCAGGGGGAATGGTTTCAAGCTACGCCAGGGGAAATTCAGGCTGGACATGAGGAAGTATTACTTTTCAGAAAGGGTGGTCAGGCACTGGAATGGACTGCCCAGGGAGGTGGTGGAATCACCGACCCTGGGGGTGTTCAAGGAAAGACTGGATGTTGCTTTGAGGGACATGGTTTAGTAGGAGCTATTGGGAATAGGTGAACGGTTGGACTGGGTGATCTTCTAGGTCTTTTCCAACCTTAGTGATTCTATGATTCTATGATTCTATGATGGTCAAAACTTGGGTACAACTGCTGTTTGAGTGACTTGAGCTCAGCAACACTGATTCCAGCCATGTATGGACAAATTGTGTTGGATGAACACTACCATCATGCCTTTGTCCATGGAAGTTTTCCCATCCACTGTCTCATTCTAATGACGCTTACAGAAGGCAGATGTGTGTGTCTGTCAATCAGACAGAAATTCTTACATGTGTCGATTCAGACTATCTAGTAAAGGGCTCACATGCCTGTAATGTGACACTCCAAAGATCAGTTTGATGTAATGCAGTGCTGATTTGTTTGGCAGATAGACTGACTGTGTAAATCATCTAGATGTGGTGAAACTTATGACCGGGTGTATTTGTGACAGGATGTTTCAGACAAATGCTTGAATATATGTAATTTGTGGTTCCACAGCTGTATGCTGTCTGGGCTAAATCCTAAGGATGTGTGTGGATCTTTTTGTGCTACCTTTTTTGCTACATCTTCTTGTTCTGCTCTGGATTTGTTTAAATACCACTGAGGATGGCTTGCTGACCCAACTGTGGAATATACAAATAAAGACGTCCAGAACAAACAAATCTTCTGTGGGTCCTCTCATAATGTAACTTCTGAAGGAAATCTTGAAAAATAATTCACAGATTTGTCTGAAGAACTGTCTTCACTTCCCAGGTCTATGGGCATATATACCTTGTTAAGTACAGCAGTTCAGACTTATTGCTTAACTCTCTGCTGCTGATTCTCAAGTGACTTAGCTTGCTGGATGAAGATTTCAGTATCTTTTAAATGTGATGTCAAAAAAAAAAAGAGGAAAAAAACTCTCTAGTGTACTTGGCATGACAAGCTGCCGTGGGGAATGGGAGCATGAATCGTTCCTAGAAAAAGAAAGTCAGTTCTTAGTAGTTTTAGCAATGCTTTTGGATTAAAGCTTGATCTTGATGTTCATCAGTGCAAACTCTGCACATTTGCACATACGGACTCGTGAGACTGGACAAAATGGGGTGTGAAATTCCTCTTTATAGATATGCTTGATAGGAAGGACTGCCCAAAGTGGGGATATCTCAGCTGGCAATCAACAAAAAGTTTCGAGTAGCAACATGAACCAAGAGCTGGCTTACTCCTTACCTATTTATTCCTGGTTAATTACACTGGCTGGACTGAGCTCCAGTCTGTCAGATTTACACAGTTCTCAGCATCAGATCTAACAGTTTAAAAATAACTTGAGTGCACCCATGTGAACCGCAGCTCTGGCAGCAGCAGCAGAGGTAGGACAGCACTCACATTTATACACAATCCTTACTGCAGAGCCTGTGAAAAACACTTCTTGCAACCAGCTGGTGAGAATGTATGGACCTCTCCTTCTTGTTTTTCCACACATAGAAGGATCAAAGAAGCTCATTTTTCAGCTAGTTGTCCTGTAATTTCAGGTAGGCATCCTATTAGACATTATTATTAGTGAGGCCCTACCTATTGCTTGCCCCGTTGGTAGGCAAAGTTGTGTGGGACTTAATTTTTATATTTGCGTTGCTCCAGTGTTCTCTTTGGACATCTCCAGGTAATTTAAACATTAAACCACTGTCTTCAGGCTGAAGACTGAAGATCCAGAAAAGGAATGGTGTAAGCAAATAAGCTGTCTGGCTTTCTAATAGTTTGTGAGGAGTTTCTAGTATCTCTGCACAACTGCCCAGCCTCTGCTGACAGGGGACAAACCTCAATGGTTTGGGAGTGCCTCTAGGGTGAGGCTAATGCCATCCTTGATGTCAGCTACCACACGTTGCCATTTCCTCAGCAACCAACCCAGGTAGATGTGATTGGGTTCAAACAATGGCACACTTCAAGTGCATGAATTTACTGGACTCTGTGATACAGCTATCACTACATGCCTGTCCACCAGTACACAATGAGAAATGCAGCAAGTCCCTTAGGAAGTGAAATTTCCTGCTGCAAACATCTTGTCCACCCAATGGTCTCCTGTGTAGGAATTTAAATTCAAGATAAGTTCTGCTTGAAGCTTTGCAAGGGTTTGGCAAACACGACAGCCAAGAGGTACCTGCTGTTTTCAAACAGCTCTTGGAATGAGCTGTGATCAAAATCAAACTCTCCCCTGTTCAGTGCAATTTCTGGTCTTCATCTGTGAACTTACAGTCTTCCTAGTGTGCATTTATAAAAGATTCCTGGTGAGAGAGTAGTCAGGGTAAGCACTGCCCTTTCAGCAAAGCCCCATGGTTCTTTTGTACAGGAAACATGAGCTTATGGCTACTGGAAGCAGTTGCTCTGTTTACCAACCATGGTTTTTGCTGCTGGGGGTTTCCAAAGCAAATGAACTTTTAGTCATCAAAGTGGACTCCCTCCCTCTCTTTCAGGTGAAACTACTACAAAGAAAGGTAGAAAGAAACATGCAGTTCTTCATCACCACACAGAGGATATACTTGTTTCCTTAGATTCTCTGTCAGTTCCAAATGTTCTGCCAGAGAAAGCCTATCTAGGCTTTTGAACTCCATTTTTAGATCAGGAATAGGTCAACCTTCCTCCATAAATTCAACTTAAATTCAACAGGCTCAACAGGTCTTTCAAAGCAGCTCCAAAAAGTCATTGTGAACAATTAGTATCATTAAAATCTACAGCTTTGCATCTTAGCTGAACACAGAAGTGAAAGCAAAGCTTTTAGTAGAAGGGGCATAAAAAAAGTCAGTAGAATTTCAAAAAAGCTGTTGTACTTTTGAAGAGTTGTGAAGTCCTTTGGGGAGCATCTGAGTAAACCCTTACTTGAATAAGCTTTTGTGTAAAGCTCATCTGTTCCTATTTCATTTCTTCTGTCCCCTCAGCTCATGTGCTCCTCAGTCCAGAAAGCCCTGTTTGAGGAGGAGGACAGAGTGAAGAAGCTGCAGCAGAAGGTGGCAGCGTTGGAGAAACGCAACAAACAGCTGCGAGATCGGGTGAAGAAAGTCAAGAGGTCTCTCCGGCAAGCTAGGAAAAATACCAGGCACATGGAGCTGATGAACCGAAAGCTCAGCGAGAAACTTGCCTCTGCTGGTGGTCAGATCCCCTACATTAACTCTTTAAAGCAGGAGAACTCACATGCCACCTACCTTAAAGTATAATGCAAGGGTAAGAGCTCAGGCCAATGACAATGGCAAATTTTGTCTGTGTTAGATCAGGATCTGGCCCTTACACCTTGTCTACACTGCTTCAAACCTTGCATGGAAAGTGAATCTGAACTTGCTCTAGATACAGTGCTAGATTAAACAGGAATGCAAACTGGATTTGTCTGGGTATTGGAGGAACGACCCAAAATCAAGTCCATGGTGTTCTGGGTAGACATAGGGCCAGGTTATAATATAAAGCACATTGTGCTTCTTGGTCCTCTTCCCCCTGCCTCTGTCAAAAGCCCTGTGGTGGGATGGGTGTGATGGAAGTTCTGTCAGGCACGTGACATGGGAGCAGCTCTAGGGATCTGATGCTAGCTTACCTTTTCTACATGGACTGGGCAAGCAAGTGGATGTACAGAGATGAATGCTGCAGGAAGGATGAAGGCATAAACGCTCCTTGCTCCATCATGATCCCCTTCATTGTGCCTTAAGCTTGACTAAAGACTATATTCTGTATATGAGCACAGGCTATGTCCAGGACACATAGTCAGTTTGGGCCCTTATTCAAAATGAAATGCAAATGTGCCCAAACTGTCTTAAGATTGTGTGAATATTAAGTATTTCTTAATATTCTGAAGAAAAAAAAAAAAAAGAAAAGAAAAATCGAATGCTTTTCATTTTACCAGGACATGCCTTAAGAGTCGTAGTAACTCCTTCAGGTGCTTTTAGTGTTGCTCAGCCAATGGAGCTGGAGAGCTATCAATCTGAGTCTGTGTCTAGGACCTAATCCAGCTCCTACCATCAGGAACGGATTTAAGCCTAGATTTAGTGGGTGCTGGATCAGGTCTGATGGACGATTTCAGATCCTGTTTTCAAGCAGGTTTAACTTACAGCGTGGACAAGGCTTCAAGTTTTGTAATCACTGTTTGAGGTATAAGGGAGGTTGCTGGGCAGCCTCATTTAGTTATGTTTAGATACTGTAGAGATCACATCAATATCAACAGGGCATTAAAAATTAAGGTAGTTTATATATGTATATATTCTAAAATCCTATAGAAAATATTTTTATTACACATTTGATATAGTCTAATTTCTTAAAATATGAAGCAAATCCCATTTCTTGGTTATCTCATTAGAAAAGTCCATCATGCTCTTTATTAGACATCTACAAAACTGAATTCTGTTGAAGCATCATAGGTTAAGGCTCAGCAACCACGACTAATATATTTTTCAGCTATGTTAATGTACCAGAGGATGTTTTTGGTCATGGTAGTTAAACAACCTTCCTTCATAACAGGGCATAAGGAATAGCAAATGAAAGAAGAGTTTTTGTGTCTTCTTTCCCTTCTCAAAATAGTTTTTCTTTCCCCAAGCATAAGCCTCAGGAGTAGATATGTCTCATGCTTTTCAACAGAGCAGAGAGTCCTTGCTTAGCATCAGGCAATACTGACAATTTACCAGGGCTAAACCTGATTTATACATGATAGACCAATCCAGATTAACTTTAACATAGAGGAAAGGTCCTCAGAAATAACAGTGTGGAAACCACCATTCTGCTCCTAACTCTCCAGGCTTTGCCAGATCACTGCATGGTCTCCATGCTGTTTCTCAGAGATTAAAAATAGAGTATATCCAGGCTGCAGCCCTGTTGGACTGTGCTTTAACTATTCCCACATTTAGGAAAAGCCCATATCAGCTTTCAGCCATGAGCTTCAGTCCAAGCTAAGCTCAGAAGTTAAGACTTGCTTTGGCTTTTAGGATGCCGCTGAGTTTAATTACCTTCCAAACTTGCTCCTTTTGGAAATAGAGTTTTCCCTTCCCCACTCCCCTCTTGAAATAATATTGGCATTTCTTAAGATTCTGACTCCTCCATAAGCTTCAAAGGCTTTGCCTACCAAATCAGCACAATTCAAGTTGCTTTATGCTGTAGTCAGCAATGCTGTTTCCTGAGAACTACAACTGACATAAGGCTTCCCTAGAAGCCATCAAGAGATTTTAACTCTAAAATGTAAATTCATAGGAAAGTATCTAATTTTGTTTGTTTGTTTCTGGTTTCTACACTGCTGTTTGAATAAGTTAACTGTTTTTTTCCTGGAATAGGTATTAAAAGCTTGTGGGTTCTGCTGTTTGTTAATAAAAGTATTCCCCCTGTTATTCATTCATGTTTTATAAATGGTTTTATAAAGCTGAGAAAGCATAGTTAATATACTTATGTCTTCACTGTTTTTACAGTTTTCCCAAACATAGTGTTGGAAACATTCTCATTTGGCTGATTACTTTTTTTAATTGATGAAAAGACTGACATTTCCATCCTATTTCACTCTAGCTGGAAAAAAAAAAAAAAGTAAACCATTTTGTTTTCCTTATCAGTTTTGTGAGAATTTTGTTGCTTTGTAAAGAAAGCAAAAAGAAAATCCCTAAATGCAAAATCCAAACATAAATCAAAATGTCTCCTTCAAACAGCAAACCAAAGAACGGTGTGCCCTGTGGGATTTGGATCATTTCCAGAGATAAGAACTGGAGATCAGATCAGACCAGAAGATCACCCTCTCAACAAGTAGTAGGAGATGCCAAGCCTGAATAAAAATACCTTCAAGTGTCGCTTTGATTACCTGCCCCTGATGGTGACAGTATGCAGAGTAACCAAGAAGGCTGTACAGGCAGGAAACATGAGTATGAAGGAGAATTCATGTTATTTCCACCTAGTTTGGTACATTACATATAGCTTGACAGAGACACTAATTTTTAGACCCAGTTTTAAGCTGTTTTGTAGCTCGAAACCCACAAAAGAGGCACAAATTCATACAATTTTCCAAATTACTGCAAAGGGCATAGTTGAGTATGTCCATGTTAAAGAGCTATCCAGGTGATGCTGGTGAGGGGGCAGAAATGCAGAGCTGGTTGGCAAGCTTAAACAAGGTGCAAAAGGATGGTATAGAAACCCAATAAAACATCTTGGGGAATAAAAATGGACCTCTAAGATCATCCAGTCCAGCCATCAACCCATCCCCACCATGCCCACTGACCATGTCCCTCAGTGCCACATCCACATGGTTCTTGAACATCTCCAGGGACAGTGCCTCCACCTGTTCCAGCTGTGCTCAGGCGAGGAAAACAATTGGTTAGAAACAACACCACATGAGGCACACACTCCTCAGAAGTTCAGAGATGCTCTACAAATGAGTAACATTTGCTTTTGCAAATACATCAATGGCTTGAAAGGTTCCAGATTCTCAGCAGAGTTGGTGCTGAGGTTTTCAAGGGTCCACAGAGCAAATGAGTAGCAACAGTAATGAAATACAGAATTACCTGGGTGGTACTGTGTGACTGACAACAAAAATAAGTGAAACACAATGCAGGTGATTTAAAAGGACAAGAAAAATTTTTGAGTCTTTTCACATGAAATGAGATGCACTATGTCCATATTAAAGAGTCCATATTAAAGAGTATTTAGTGATACCAGGTTCAGCCATCCAGTATCATTAGATACAGTCCATCTGTTGGATCACCCTTAAATGAAGATAGAGAATTCACCCTGCATCATTCTATGAAAACATTGGCTGAACGCTCAGTTGCAATCAGAAAAGTAGTTGAAGGGGTGGAAATCCTTAGGAGGAGAATAAAGGGGAGTGATGGATTCACCATCCCTGGAGATGGTCCAGTAACAGGTAGATGTGGCACACTGAGGTACATGGGCTAGTGGGCATGGTGGTGGTGGGTTGATGGTTGGACTAGGTGATCTCAGTGGTCTTTTCCAGCCTTTATTATTCTATGATGAGCAACTCAACTTGCCAGGACTGCAAGAAACAGAAGAGATGAACTGAGAGAGAAGAATGACAGAAGATAACAGGCAGAAGAAATCTTGGGATTTTCTCCTTGGCATCATCAGCATCACCATGTTGCGCTTTTTCAGTCGCTGATTAAAATTTTGTACTGCTTTGCATCCAAAAAGCACCTTATGCTCTTATATACCACAACAGGAAGAACTCATCTGTGTTTTTGATTTTTTGTTTGTCTGTTTGCTTCTTTAATTTTTTTTTTTTTTAAAAGCAGATATTTATAGAACAAAGCGCATTAAAAAAGCTGAGTTATTTTCTCATAAACCACAAGCTACCATAGATGGGAAAATCATACAGTAAAGGCTTTACGGACAGCAGGCAACATTAGCAGCTTTCTCTGATTCTCAACACCAAAACCACTGAGAAGAGAATTAATTCCATATGTTATTCTGTTCGGCTTTTAGCAGAAGAGGTTTTTGGAGAAGAGCACATCGGTGGTTCAGAGCCACATCAGTAAGGCCCTTTTCCTATACACAAGTCTTCTTGCCAAGCTAGGTAATCTCTCATTAATGAGGCAAAGAAGCCCAAACTAATTTCTAAAAGGGGAGAAAAAAAACATACAAGGAAAACTCTGGAGAGTAGATAAAACTGACAAGATATGTCACTCATTCTTACAATAAATCTAAGTAATTGCAAGGAAATTTCATTTTCCTCCCCATTTAACCCCAATTACTTTCATTTAATCATAGAAACATTGCTAGTTCCCTCCAAACCAGACTGCATTGCGTGTGAAACGCCGCTTCCAACATGCACTTGGGTTTAGGCATGTTCCTAATCCTGTAAAACAAACACAGCGAGTGGGACAGTGTGTTCCAGTGTACGTGGCTCTGTGCTGAGAGGACTCCTTGGCTTTGGTTGCCTTAGCTGTCTAGGGAACATGGCCAAGTCACACCAGTGGGGATTTCCCAGATGGCACCGCATCTCACACTCAGTGAGGCAGGCAAACGATGGTGTACTGGGGAGTGACGGATCCTTACCAAGGAAGCACCTCTTGCTGGGCTAAGGTTTGGTGACTTGGTTTGTTTTCAGTTAGATGGGCTTGGTGGCATCACAGCACTGTTGGGGATTTCTCCTTATGGCAGAGTCTTAGCGCCTGCTTTCTGCCGTAGTTAAAATTAATTGTGTACAGCAACTTTTCTCTCTGGTTTTGTGTCTCAGGAAGAATTTTTTTCTTTTCACTGAGATTTTCCACAAACAAACAACTATTTATCACAACAAGGTTGCTGTGGGGAGTAATTGTTTTGCAATTGTAAAATATAACCAGTGAAGTGACATTTTCTTTGGCAAATTCCCATGATTTGGAGTCAAAACAAAATTTGGCAGAAATCCCTTCACATCCTAATGACCCCTCCCCAAAAAAATCAGCAGGAAGTCTTTGAAATATTTCACTTCTGCAATGCAGTGCATTCTCAGTAAAGCCTTCACAGTGCTTCATGGCTAAAACTGAAATGAATGTCCTTACTGAGCCTTCTTGAGCCTCTCCTGGGTCTTCATCCCAATGGGACAATTGAAGTGCCAAAGAAGGCAACACAGACAGAATCATAAACTGTCCCAACTTGTAAGGGACCCACAAGGACCATCAAACCCAATTCTTGGCTCCACACAGCGCCACTCAAAAATCAAACCCTCTGTCTCCTACAGGAGGGACACTGGAGCTGGACTGCCAATAGAGCCAGAATGGTCTGACAGAGGTGGCCACCAGGACCTTAATGGGACTCCTGGAAAAAAAGGAAAGTCATTTGCCATGCACTATTCATTGGAAGCACTATTCATTGGTGGTCTGTGCAAGGGAATACAAAGTTCCTGCAACTGCTGAAGGCCTCAGTTGTGTGTCAGGGACATTTTAGAGTGATGAGAGAAGAAACTGGCTTGTTTAGAAATGAAACTCACTATTTGGTATGGTATAGTGGGAGGTATGAAATGCTATGAATACTGCAGTAGAGAGACTGAGCAAAAGCCAGAGTGTTTAACTTGCTGTCTCCAGGCACGGCTGAGCACTTGACCTAGCTCACAAAAACCTCATGCTTCTTTGGAAGTACGTCCAAACATCAGGTGTAGCTACAGTGCAACTTCAAAGCTTCACTTGGAATGACATGGAAAAATCAGTAGCTTTAGTAAGAACGGAACCAAGATGTTGTGATAACAGCACAAAACCACTGTAGCTCAAGGAAAATCTTCTAACCAAGAGCAGAGCAAAGCTTTGGGATTTGATTGGTGCTATGCCCACAAATCAGTCCACAAACACTACCAGAAAACCAGGCAAGAAAGTGTGCAGCTTCCAACCCTCTTGACTCATCTGGCTGGCAAGGAAAGAAGTCAGATCCATCAGGCTGATCTGTGGCCAACCATGTTGGCAGGCACCTTGAATCCCCCTATACCCCTTGATGGGTATATATATATATATTTGTTTCGTGATGTCCTGTTGGGAAACAGAGTGCAGAAGAGCTCCAGTTCTGCATGCAGTACCAAGATCTGAAACTAATGGAGCTGAGTAGAAAGTTTCCTACAAACACGAATCTTTCAAAATGATATACAGATATTTGCTGACAGCAACTTCTGAAAACCAGATTTATCAACAACATGCCCTCCTAATCCATTACAGCAAGTTGACCAGAATCCTGCCATCTCTGGCAACTGGACTCAGTTCACATTTTAGATAGCAGGAACAGTGATGATATTCACATAATTGCTGATACTACTGACAAACCGATTTTCCCAAGATTTTGGCACATCAAAGGTTTTGGCTCTGCAGAGAAGGACCTGCAGAGGTCCTGGTTGGTGGACAACAGGTTGGCCATAAGCTAGCAGTGTGCCCTTGTGAGCTATGGTACCTGGGGTGCATTAAAAAAGAACTTGGCCAGCAGGTAGAAGAAGGTGATCCTCTCCCTCTACTCTGACCTGGTGAGGCCACATCTGGAATACTGTGTTAATTTCTGGGCTCCTCAGCTCAAGAAAGACAGGGAACTCCTAGAGAGAGTCCAGCACAAGGTGAAGAGCACAGGTGAGCTAAACTCAACGCTGCCAGCATCTGCAGCACATGAAGAGGACTGGTTTCTTTTCTGTGTTTCTAATTGATCTTACAGACTCCTGGGATCTTTTCTGCAAGGGAAGCAGTGAAAGAAACCATCAACCCGCAAAATTTTGGAGGGCCACCAGCTGCCAAAGTGCAGTCCATAGATCACAGTCTGGGAAGAACTGTGTCCTTAAAATTCTCAGAGACCTTTAAGCAAAGCTTTGCATGATCATCTTCCACTCAAAGTCAATCCAAAGCACCAAGACACATACAACTCACTGAAATCCATACAGCAGTTCAGTGGCAAATCTGAGTAGGAAAATCCATGTATCTCTGAATTTAGGCCCCTGATCTGATTTCTAAAACCACCAAATGTCCAAACAAGCAGGGAGGGAACATGCTAGCACATCAGTGAGGTGATGCAGCTCCTTACAGAGGGGAAATCAGTCTGTGATAGATGCCAAAGTATGGATTGCTTATTTGCGCAGGAATACATCTAACTAAACAAGAGGAATGGGACAAATGTATTCTTGGCCAGAACAAAACCAAGCAGCTCCCATCTCCTCCTTAGCATAAAAAAATCTTTCAACAGCCTCCAACTATTGCAAGTCTTCACACAGCTCCCACACAGAGCCTTCCCCAGTGGCTGCCTGGATTTGGGACTTCTATTGCACAGTCTGGCTGGAAGCAAATGGGAGAATCCTTCATGGTAGGAACCATGGGGATGTCTTGCTTTTGCTATAGCTGTGCACAGAGGACAGCAAGCACGTGGGTTGATAAACTCCCACGTACAGCCCTCTCCCTGTACTCTCCATAAAGGACGAGCTGGAAACTCATTGCTTTCTGTCAGTGTTTCCTTACAGGCTAGACAAACTCTTTGGAGAGGGAGACTGATGAGGACTTATGACTCTTCTCTCTTTTTTTTTTTTAATTGTTAATTTTTATTATTATTCTGTTCTGTTTGTTCTAGCAGATAGGCCATAATCCAAACCCTAATTTTTACAAGACTCTGTCAAATCCCCTCAGTGATATTTACAAGCATCTCCTCTGTCATCTACTTGGCTCATTCACCCAATGCCCATATTGCTTAGGCTCCAAAGGAAATGTTTTCTTGTGCCTGTGTTTTGCTCAGCTGAGTCAATGCCGGCTGACACACTCAGGATTTTCCTCTGCCCAGAGCCTCCTCAGCAGCTGGAAGGTCTCTAAATTTATGGTTGCTCAGTAGGGCAAATCTGCTCCGTAGGTGTGAGGAAAGCAGTGAAGGGGAAGAAAAGCTGTTGTCAGGGGCACTGCATTCCCTTCCTGAAGCATTCAAAGGAGGGCTACAAAGATGGGGAAGTGTCTGGAGAGCAAGGTGTAAGAAGCAGCGGGGGGCCCTGAGTTTGCTCAGCCCAGAGCAGAGGAGCTGAGGGGAGGCGTCACGGCAGCTGCAGCTCCTCCCAGGGAGCGGAGGGCAGCGCTGAGCTCTGCTCTGTGTGACAGCGACAGGGACCGAGGGAACGGCGTGGAGCTGCGCCAGGGGAGGGGCAGGGGGTGCTAGGGAAAGGTCTGCACCAGAGGGCGGTGGGCATGGAACAGCCGGCCCAGGGCAGTGGGCACGGCACCGAGCTGCCGAGTTCAAGGGGTGTTTGGCCAATGCTCTCAGATACTGGGTTTGAATTTCGATAGTCGTGTGTGGAGCTGGGAGTTGGATTCAATGATCCTTATGGGTCCCTTCCTACCTGGGGCACTCTATGAATCTATGAAGAAGGAAGGGATCTTTTTGGTTTTCTCATGACTTAGTAAAGTAGGAGGCAAGCAGCAGCCCTCTCAATACATATTTCAGGTTATTTAATTTTCGTGTCCCATTCTTCCATCTCTTCCTTACCTAGGATGTAACAGCAGGTCAGATGGGCAGAAGTGCCTGCCTGGGGCTCCTGAAGGGTCATGGTGGAGTGGGGAGAGAGCAGAGCTGAGCTGTGCAGTAGGGCAGGAAGCACAGAGCAGCAGGTTCATAGAATCATAGAGTGGCTTTGGAAGGGACCTTGAAGATCACCTAGTTCCAATCCGTTGCCATGGGCAGGGCTGTGATCCAGCTGCCCAGGCTCCATTCAACCTGTCTGTGAACACCTGCAGGGATGGGGCATCCACACCTTCTCTGGGCAGCCTGGAGCTCCAGGTTGCCCCAGCCACCCGCTTATGTCTCAGATGACAATTCTGTTTCACTTCTTTCTCCAAGCGAAAAGCAGAGAACCTCCAGGACAGAAGGGACTTTATCTTCCATGCCAGTCATATCCCAGCAGACAATGGAGAGAGGGTGAGATGCCTGATCTCTGCTTACTGTCTGAGGACAAACACATGACTGCATTGCAAAGGGATGCTCACTTGAACTGTTCCCATCCATTTCCATGGGAACAGAGCAGCTGTTGTGGATATTTCTTTTTAATATTACTTTAAAGATTATTTCTAAAATACCCTGCTAGCTGGAGACTTGGCCTCAAGAGATAAGGAAAAGGAAATGTCACAGACTGTTGTCAATAAATTATTTTTCCCATTTCTTGATGCCAGGAAAAGCAGCTCTCACTGGAGAAAAACATCATGGGCTACATTATCTTCAAATTATTTCTTTTAGATATGTTAGAAATTGCAAAAGTACTGATAGATATAAAGTGTTGGTTGGAAGCCGTCAGCAATGAAAATATTTTCTGTAGCAAGAGAAAAAAAAAAAAATCTTAAAATTCAGTCTCTGAATTTTGTGTATATAACGGTGACTCAGGCTAGTTTTGGGTTTACAATCAATTCTTCTTCAGATGCATAACGCAAGGGCTCCATTTTGATCCCCATGGTACATGGTGAAGATTTAATTTCTGCCTCAAGAAATCTATCATATAATTGGGTCTGGAACCCGTGCTTCTTGTTTAGAGAGCAGGACAGATCTGATTTTATTACATTCTCAGTAGCTGTATTCATACTTTTCAAGTTGAAAGTTTCCTCGCTGGTGCCTCTCTCTGCTGCAGTGCATGGAAAAAATAGTTTCCGAATTGTCAACCATCTCTGTCTGCAACTGAAAAAAATATATTTTTCTCTAAATATTTTTGCTGATTTTTTTTTACCATCACCATCTGCTGGGCAAGTACCTGGAGTCTAATGAAGACGTTTATGTATCAAACCTATTATTTTTGCAGAAAACCCACCTGGATTCAGGCAGTTTGTAATGAATGGCTGAGAGCTCTTCAGCCAAGACTCCTTCTTAAATAGTTTTGCTGGCCTGGTCTTAAGAACCACATTAGTACTGGCCACTGACTTCAAATATCATCTAGTTTCAATTCCCCTGCTGTAGGCAGGGTTGCTGATCGCTACATCAAGTGCTAGATCAGGCTGCCCAGTGCCCCATCCAACCTAGTCTTGAACGTTTCCAGGGACGAGGTATCCGCAACCCTTCTGGGCAGCCTCTTCCAATATGGTGCAGTATGATGGTTCAAGCAGTGCCACTTGCTAAAAGCATCTGCCAGGAAGCATTTTGGTAGTTACATTCTCATGCCAGGATGGCCATCTTTTGATAACGTATTTGCTACCTCATCCTATGGAGAAGAAACAACATCAGCCATCTGGAATTGTTCCAAGATGGATAGTCTAATGTGGTAAAATGAATAATAATACAAATTTTAAGGAAATACTAATATAATAATTGGTAGCAAAAATTGGTAATATATATCTTAAAAAATATCCACAAAGGCAGACAGTGGCCTGTGTTAGTGACAGTGTCTGCTTTCAGTATAAAATCATGGAATCATAGAATCATTAAGGTTGGAAAAGACTGCTAAGATCATCTCATTCAGCAGTCAACCCTCCACCACCAGACTCACTAACCACACTCACTGCCACATTTACCTTTTCCTTGAACATCTCCAGGGACAGTGACCAATTTCCTAGGTGATACACAGCTTGACCTTCCCACGGCCTCCATCCGCCTGGACAAAACCTCCCAGTACCACTTGTGAGGAATGTGGTGTTGAGGCTTGGTGACACCAAAACCACAGCAGAGGGACACCTTCATTCCAAACCCTGCTCCAAGCACTTGACTTGTGTTTTTATCCAAGAGCAATTTAAGATGAAAGGAGCAAGCAGGGTTCAGGCCCAAGACTTGCAGATTCCAGGTGAGCGCACATAATCAGGTGAAAATCCTGAAGGTGCCAGACCTGGAGGTTAGCACACACCGATGTGCTGCAACACGCATGGACGCTTCAGCAATTTCTATACTCGGTATAACTTGGACAAGCATAGACAGCAAACACCCGACCTGATGAGGTGTGGCCCGAGGCAGAAGACATCAGCACCACTAATGAGATGTTTGACATGTGCCAGGAGCCTTTACAACCTCTACACAATTACACAGGTGAGTGTAAGAAGATAACACATTGATTGTGGCTTCACATGGACCTACTGAACCTTAAACACCAGGTGCAGGGCTGCTCTCCTTGCAACCCTGTGGGTTATCCAAGGTCACGGTGTTTGGGGAGATTAACTTCCACGCATTTTCTTGCACTGAATCTGCATGCTTCACTCCAGCAGGTCATCTTATAGTGAACACAAACCACATTTCTCCTCCTAGCAAAACCATCTTCCTCTTCTCAGCAAAACTGGAATGCCACACATTGGCTTTGCAATAACAACATATCTCCATCTTCAGGCTACGTGGGTTTGACCTGACATAAGGGTTTTTGTACCAGGCTATCCAGGTGCCAGATCCAGCCCTGATTACTGCCGTACTCAGACCACCTGCAACTAATTCTAAGCAATGACTCAGGGTCTGCACAGGCTGCAGAAAGGAAAATGTAATCACACTGTTTTAATTAAAGACAATGGAAGTTTTCCAGCCACGTTGCTATAGCCCATGTGGAGACAAAAATCCCTCTTCTGCTAAATGGATAAAATAAAATGCATTTTCATGCTGGGGATCAAGCTGATCTGAACTTTATATCCTCATCTGCTGTGTGCTTAATTCTCATCATTTTTAATTAACTGCAGATTTTCTTTGGTTTCACAACTTTATCTTTGGAGCAGACTCTTTGTACTCTTTACAGAAACAGTCTTTGGGGTGTACAAATAAGGCTGGTGGGGGGTTTTGCACTGCTGGTAAGTAATGGTATTTTCTTTGCAGCAGGAACCACCATCAAGTGAGATATAATGTATGGTCTTCAATGACAGAGCAGGAGGAAGCAGTGTATTTCCAGCAATAAAGCTGCAGGCATTAAGCTGTTAGAAGTTACAGGCAGCCTTGGCAACACAGACCTCATTACTGATGGGTAGAAAATGCAATCCAGTTGCAGCAGCTTGCAGAAAAAACAGCAGGGGAGATATTGTGAGGACCTGTACAGTATCCAACAGTTATGGAGAGCAGCCACAGTGGCCAAGGATGGATATCAGGTCACACTGCAGAGAGACAATGATCCTTCTCACACTGCAACCAAGTCCTTCACTTAAAATGTTCATCAGGGCACCAAAGCACCAGAAAAGAGAGTGAGGATGAGAAAAACTTTTGGGGACATGCCAGAAGGCCTTAAGAAAACACAAAGATTTGGGATTCCAGGACAGGAGAGATTCTCAGAGTGCACTCTAGACATGGGCCACAGTTCAGTTTGGGGATCTTAAGTATTTTCTGAGATCTTCTAAACAACTTGCATGAAAAAGTCAAAGGAAGTCCAGAAAGTAGGAAATGGAATCAAGGCTTTATAATAGCATTTTTTCATTTTCTTCCCTAACTGTGGAGATGTTTGGTGAGGTGCTAAGATTTCTCCTCTCAAGGATGTGTTTTTGTAGAAAGATACAAGAGCACCACAGACTGATTTTCTGACTTTCAGACTCCATAACACAAGTGGCAATTCAAGAGGATTCCTTTTTAAACTCTAAGTTTTTTTAAAACTTTAAGTTTTAAAACTTTAAGTTTTTTTTAAACTCTTTAAGACTTCATTAAGGAATGTGAGCCATCTAGGCAAGCACATTACCAGCCTAATTTACTAGACTGTCGTTAAAGCAATTAAAGATAGAATGATGTAAAGACCCAATTCAGAACACAGTTAAGATTGAATCAGTAAATCAGTAATTTTAAATCACTACCTTGAGACCACAAATAATCATAACAAGTTATAAGAATGATGCTAAACAAAATTACTGTGTTAATATTGCCATGGGAGAATCCTTTCCAGATGATGTCCCAGGCTCATCTTATTACAACAAACCCAGTGGTGATGAGCACAGGTACAGGTCCATCACCATTGCCATGCAGCCCTCCCTGGCCATGCAATGGCCACATGTAGCCATGGGCACAATGATTTCCAGGCACAAGTATTTGGACCCTGTGCATCTATCTGTAGCTTGCTCAACTGTTCAGCCACAGCTGGGAATAAACCATCTCATTGCTCCGTCCCTAGGTGTCACGCTGATAAATCCTTCTGTATTGCAGCTGTTGACTCTTTCTGGAAGGTCTTTCTTGTAGAGTGTCCTCCTTGGAAATCTCTGAAAGCTTCCTGGACATAATTCTGGCTAACATGTTCTGGGTGTTCCTGCTTGAGCAAAGGTTGCACCAGAAGGCATCCAGAGGTCCTTTCCAGTCTCTCCGGAATTCTGTTATTTGTGATGTTTCTAAATCCCTGAAAAGGATATTAGAAATGATCCTATAAGTGCTACGAGTACTTAGAGAGGAAGTTGGAAATTCCTCAACTTCCACAGTGTTCACAGTTGACTCAGCAGTGAATTCTGACGTTGACAGATTTTGTAACAGCGAAGTTAAATGTCTTAAGAATTTAGACAGTCAGTGAAGGAAACACCACTGGGATCCTTGGCTGTGAGTGAGTTCACAGTTTTTCCAGTAGTGCTGAGGAGATACCGAGTTGCTAAAGAACTGCTCAGGCTGATGAAGAGCCTCTGCTGATGATCACCTAGTTCCAATCAGCCCCTGCCACAGGCAGGGGCACTTTCTGGTAGAACAGGTTGGTCAAAGTCCTGGCCTTGAACACTTCCAGGGATGGAAGGGTGGGGCATCCAACACTTCTCTGGATAACCAGTTCCAGTGCCTCACCACTCTGTCAGTAAAAAGTTTCTTTCTTATATCTAATCTACATCTACTCTCAATTTAAATCCATTACCCCTTGTCCTGTTCCTAGGGCCCTGTGACAGCCTCCCCATCTTTCTTGTAACGCTTCTTTATGTATTGGAAAACTGCAATAAGGTCTCCTTGGAGCCCTCTTTACACTAAACAATCCTAATGGTATAATATGATATGACATACATTATAAACGTGGTACAACATATGTCATATCTCCAGAGTGTGTCCATCACATACCTGAATTGTCCTATTTATTGAGACAGAAGCTTATCCAGCAACTTCCATTGTAAGTCACTAAATACAGCTTTAGTGGCACAGTTTTTCCCTGCAGTTGATCAAGGATTTGATTTACTTTGGTGCTGTTTCAAGCTGCACTGCATCAGTAAACAGGAAAGAAAGTTACATTCCAGGTGTTATTTTGAGCAAATGCAAACCTGACATAGCTCAAGTATAAACATGGTATGTGTCTCTTCTGAATTGAGGATACCTAACCAGCTGGCCGTCAGCATAAGGAAGCATTTGTTTGAGATTATGAAGCATTTCTGATCACTGCTAGACTGAAAGCTGAGGCAAGGATGTGAACAAAGCACTTGCTTCTGCCCCACAGAATGAAAATGAAAAACATACTAGAGCCTGTGCAGCGCCAAAGAAAGCATAATGCTCATGAGTTAGATGGGAAGAACAATTTACCTCTCAACTCTATTATTATTATCAATTTCCTTAAACAAAACACTGCATGAAGAAGGTAAATGGATCATTAATTGACTGTAACTGTATCAGAATCTTGCAGTTACCAAAAAAAAAAGAGGAAAAAAAGAAGAAATGTGGAATCAGGCTAAATAAACAGAGTTTGGACGTCAGGAATTTATTTCAGTGTAATCCAGAAAGCCCAAGTGCCAAACAATCTGGAAATACTCAGTTTTGCAGTGCTGAGGCAGATGGTCCTTCTTCCCATTCCCGTAGTTATCAAAAATGGTTATTATCACAGCAATTTATCTTTGTTTAGAGGCTCCACCATATTAAGGACATAAATATGCTGGGCAGGACACATACCCACAGCAAAGGGTATCAACCCTCTCCTCAAAGGATGTCCAGAGCTGAGAGGAATTATAATGTGATGGGAACAGCATGAGTCCCTGTCAGTGTGGCAGTTTACTTGCCCCCTAGGATTGTTCTGGACAGTGCAAGTCCATATTCTGTTCTCATAGAGTCTCCAAAGGGATCCTTATGAGCCCGTATCTGAACACATAGTTTTGTGCATGCACAGGTAAGCTGAGAAGTAAGTGTGTCCAGAAGAAGGAAATTCGATGTAGGTATAACTGGACAAAGAATAGGGCCATCCACATTGCAAGAATGCACGTGCTGTGGCTGAAAACACTGTGCTGAATGTCTCCTCAGCATCACCCAACTGGGGGGTTCCTGAACCACAGGGAATCCATCCCTGCTCGGTCTGGATGATCTTCAAAGTTGGGCCTGTGCCCTGCAAAACTCCTTTTGACTGTGAATGAAGACATGCCCACAGCCTAGTGATGCCCATCAGAGCCCAAGTTACACGGAGGGACAGTGCTGATGAGCAAAGGAGTTGAGAAATGGGCTTGGTGTAGTACGAAGGAAGATTGGTATATGTCATAACCCAGACACCCAGTGCGTACCAACACTCAGAAAGCCTTCAAAATAGGGACAGACCCCTTCTCTCTGGTATGAACATAGCTGTGGATCTTGGAAAGGTCTCAAGCATAATGTTTTCTATAGCCCCATCTCTGTCATGCCCCCTTTCTCTTCTCTGTACTGACATTTTATCTCATTTGATGCAAGCAGCCAAGAATTCACTGTAGCAGCAGTGAAGAAAAACAAAAGTCAAGTAAATACTGACATGACATCAAGAGGCCATCTTACATTTCAATGGTCCTGTCGTGATCTTCTGCCCTGTCTCACTGGGCACTAGAGAAAGCTTCATGCACACTATGTGACCACTGCGACTATAGCGGAAGCCATGATTTTAAACCTAAGATACGAGAAATTTTTCCTAAGCTAAGATTTTCTTTTCATGATGAAATCTGGGATAGGCCTACAGATAACATAAATCTGCTGAATTCAAGAGAAACCAGGAGAGCTGACTTGCATAGGTTGGAGTGTGGCCCTAAATATGGAGGGATGGTATTAGAGATGACTCAGGCTTGTGAGTCACACTGTGGGTAGGTCAGTCTTGTCCAGCTTTCAAACAATCCTGTTAATACCAGCGATCGGAAGCAGTCAGATGTTTCTACTTTCAGGTTTTCTAGTTTGAACATGGAATCTTTCAACAGGATTTGCTGATCTTCCTGAGAATGTGACTCTATCCCATTCCCTGTCACCATTATTTTTTTAACATGGATATATTTTTCCAAAGATGTACCTTCCCATAAATGTATTTTTCCAAAGCCCAAATGGCAGATTGTCTCATCTTTCAGGCGCAGTCCAGCATCCAATCCCGGTTCTGTGGCCATAGTCACGTACCACAGATTTGAAATAGTAATCACATGGGTTCTGGTGTTTGTTTCTTCCCTGGAAATGACTCTCACCACAGGCTGCATAAACCACAAGGACCTACTCAAGGGTGCACCTGTCTCTAACAAGTGCCTCTCCTTTGCACACAGATACTCTCAATCCCCAAGAGATACACGTCTCCCTACGTTGCCATACAGCATCAACTCCGATAGCAATTTCAGGAAAAAAATGATGTCTGATTCGCTCTTCTGATGCATTTTCTTAAGGAGTGAATTGGAGATGGGAAAAAAGTTTCACTGTCCACCTTTGGAAATCATCACATAAAACAGTGGAGCCACCATAGAAATTATTTTCTCCCTTTTGTGAACATAGGTTGAACACAGGAGACTCACGCACTCAAAAACATCACACTTCACATCAGGGAGATTAAACTGGATTTATTGGAGGAAAACAATCATCCCTTTAAATTCTCATTATGATAGAAATCTTGATATGTATACATGATTGTCAAGGCAAAGAACCACTTGCGACGTAGCCCCATTAACAATTTGCAGTATTGCAAACTCATTATGCAGATAAAACTTTTGCGATGCCTTAATACATGCATGGAGTAAATACACATTCTCCCTTCTTTTTGGACATGGATGCTGTTACGAACTTGTATCAATCACAAGACCTGCAATATTAGCCACACTGACATTCCTTGATTAAGATTAGAAGCAGTTGTAGAAAACATGCTTGCATTTTCATTAAAAATCGGCCAAGAGATGTTTTGCAGTTGAAGATATTGGGGAGGCACTGCTCTGGACAGACTGGGCTTCTTTTGGTTATTTGCTGACCCAAATAAAATATCTATATTAAAAAAAGTCCCAAATTGACCAAAATGCTGCTTCAGAACTGGAGGTGAATGAGTAACGGGGTGCTGACATTGCGCTGGCAAGAAATGTGAGTCACAACATATCTCCCACTGAGCCATGACCTTTCATGTTCTTCACTTTGAGGGTGAAGCTACGGCTTGACCTGATAAGAGACAGCATGCACAACAGCAGCTGGACTTAAGGAATACAGATGAGAGATAGACTAGCTTAGAGCTGCCCTGAGCTTCTCCTACGATCTCCCACCCTCTGGGAACCACAACACATGTGCACTTCCTCATGGAGCCTCACACCACATGCTGCCATAGCAACCTGAGGTCCTGAGGTGGGGTGACTTACAACTACTGCTCATGATGATTTCTACAGTGTAGGCAGCTCCTTGGAGATGGTACCGCATGCAAGCTGGGCATCATCCTCAAAGGTAGGCTCAAGCCTTCTTGGTTCTTTCAGGCACTGTGGAGTTGTCTGTGACATAACTTCCAAGGAGGGCTACCTTCTCCCTGCATCACCAACACAGTGCTTTCTCTGAAGCTATTTGGCATGCCTGTATCAGAAGACCACTTATCAACCTTTCAAGGTGACTTTGTTTTGAGCTTTGAGAAGATGAACATGTTCCACATGAAAGCAGTGACTGTTGAGGAGATGGGACCATTGACCTGTCAACTCTCAAAAAAGAACTGGACTAGTTGTGCTGAAAACACCACATGACCATCCTGTACACTGCTCTGCCATAGAAAGACCAGCACAAATAAAAATGGGTCAATGGTTGAGGGAAGAAAAGGCAAAGCTATGATTTCCATGTGGAGGAAGGAGAAGTACTGCTCCAAACTTCTCTATGGATAAATGGTGGTGCTGCAACATGGAGATGTTGAAGGACTGAGTGCAAGTATTTAGGTGGTGATTCTGGGGAAGGTGACTTCATACGTGATGCTTTGGAAATGATGAGATAATTAGCTAAACTTGCTGCCTTAATTAGTTTAGGCAAATAATCACAGCATCTTGGTCCGCACAATGCAGTTCATTTTGCAACAGGCAAGAAAAAAAATCTTATGGGAAGAGAAAAATACTAAGAATTGAGTAAATCAGCCAACGATTTGATTATGAAAAAGGAACCAAAAAAACCCAACCCACAGCCCTGAAGAGACACAGTGACATATTCTTGGCAGACCTGAGCATTGACAACCCAGGAAGGTATTTCAGATGCAGATCAAACTTTTTGACACCATATTCAGAGGGACCCTCCCCGACTCCCTGTTTCTAGATGTGTGTATGTGACTGCTGCATAGTTTCAAGCTACTCTGGATGGTGACTCTTCCTGTGCATGCTGTGTACATGCAGAGCATTCCACAGAAAGACAAAATACATTATCAGGTTTTGCAGTATCTTGTTTACAAATATTGGCTTTTGCATTTACTCAGACTTAACAAGGGATTTCAAGTTACAGATACACTGAGTCATTTGAAAGCAAAACCTAGAAGAAACCCCTTGAAAATAAGGCTGGATTGAATGTGCATGAAGAAAAGGCTCAGGAAATACAAAAGTAATGAACAGTAGTTTAATACATGCAGTGCAGTAACATGCATCTACTGGACATTTTCCATTAGCTCAGCAGCGTTTTTTCACAGCGCTCGTGAGTGTACATGCCCCGATTCCATGCTAGGGCATGGAAAAATGTAAGAGCCACCCTTCTGACCTTATAATTTATGAAGAGGAGGAAAAAAATAGCTAACTGGGCAGTGCAGTGGCCTGTTTCAAGGTGGGGAAGGAGTCTCAAAAATCAGTCTGGATAAAGAGCCTTTATCCTTGGATTTAAACACTATTTACACAGCTCTGACCCAACAGCACAAAGTCAGACCAAAAAACCTGAACCAGCTCCTGGCTTCCCACCAGTGGGACCTGTGATCCCTGGGGCTGTAACATGCACACATGCACGTGCACAGGGATGGACAGGCAGGACCCAGTTTCAGGGAAGTGGTGTTGGGGGAAATGAAAGGGGCTGTGTAAAATTGCTGCTGGGCAAGAAGTTGGGGATGAGCAATGTACCAGGGGAAACTGCACAGTGCTTGCAAACAGGTTCCTCAACTGTTGCCAATTCATCCTCTGTGCTTGATTTTGATGGTGTTTTCCTTGGATGCAATCATCTTTGTGTGTGTGTTTCTGCTCTTTGCTTGAATGAGTGTAATTCCTAGCATCAAGTTTCTAGTGCAAATAAGTGTAATAACGAAAGCAAAACTCCCTTCCCATGAATAATTTCAGGGATGCATTCAGGCTCCAGTTCAACCAGATAGACATGCATAGGAGCAAGAACAAAAGTAATCTCATTAAAACGGGAACATCCACAGAAGATACCTTGGGGCTTAGTCTAGAAATGCATACTTTGCAGATATATGAATCCTCCAAGTCTTTTGAAGGAGAAAAAGCAACAGTCTGCATGAATTCACTGGCAAAATCGATCTGGTGTTTTTATGCAGGATTCACCTAGTGAGCACTGCTCAGACATAGAGCCCTTACTCAGTGAGGTTTCAGCAGAGCTTTTCCTATAGCTGATCTCTAAATTCACGCTGAAGGACAATATCGACCTTTCTTGCTGATGGTTAGATGCTGTCTGGCTTTTTCTGGGAGCTTGTTTTGCTAAAAGAAGGGTCATGCTTAACAAGGAGCAGCCTTGGGGATGGCTGCAGTTTTATCTCTTGAGTTCTGATTTTAGAGGATATGGGGAGGGGGCTGTGCTGGCTCCCAGGGCTGGCAAATGCTTTGGGCAAGCTCCAAAGCTCCTTGGGGCTAAGCAGGAAGAAGATCTGCTGATAGAAGAAATACGTCAGTAGCCATGGAGGTATGCAGGGAACATGCACAGAGAAAAATCCATTCTAATGCCTACTGTAGAACTACATAAGGATGTCTACCAAGTGGGCAGATACTCCCTTCTGTGGCTCATTGCCCTATCATTGCTTGGTTTTATTTCAGCACCACAACAGACACACAAGGAGTAGGTCAAATCCCATTTGTTTTTTGGAGCCCACTAATGTCACCTGTACAAAAGCAACCAGGACAAAAAAAGACATCACCAGAGGGGTAACACCGTCTAGGAAAGCATCGCTGCTATGTTTCCCTGTCCCTCTGCTCTCCCCATGCTGTGTGGTGGGGCCAATGTCCACTCTGTGCTGCAAAAGGGGTGATCCAGCAGGAAGTTAGGATGCACTGGGAATTAAGTCGCATGCAAAATCAGCAGCGTAACCCCGTGCCACTGCAACACTGACTTCATCTCGCAGAATTCACGGGCAGCCTGTCCTCACACTTCTTATGCAGGCTAAGGGCCAGCTGGAGGTTTTCTGCATTTTTAGGTATTTTTTTCCCAGTAAGAGCACTGCTGTTGGCATCAAAGATGGCCTCTGTGACTCTGGAGGTAAAAATCAACAATCAAAGCTGCAAGCAAAGAAAAAGAAGGGGAAGGAGCTCAGGAAAACAAGTTACAAATGAGAAACACATTGGTGCCAGTCAAGTAAAGCAGAAAAGAGTAACAGACAGGCCAGTCCAGGCTGAAGTCCTCATGCAAGGAGTAAATCACACCATGTTTAGTAGGACAGCCCAATGGGAAAGAGCCCAGAAGGATTTTTCTACATGCTCTGCATGATGAGGTCTGGATTTGTTTTGAATTGTTTACTTTTGGGCTATCAGCCCCTTTCACACGTGCATACACTATTTACTGGATAGATGCTGGAACATTTCCTGTGCCAGTCTGCTGCCAAAGGACAAATGGCTGCAGCCTCAACACTTCTTGTCTGGGTGCTGCTAAGTTATCCTGGTAAATAGATTTAAAGACAGGTTTAAACTGAGAAGTTTTAATCAAGAGATACTTTGGGACTCAGTTTTGAGTATCACTATGCATTGGGCAAACTTGGTCAGGTCTCCAGCCGTGTTTTACTAAAGCAAAAGAAGAGCTCCCCACCACCCAAAATTATATCATACAGAAACAATTTTGCTTCTAAGTGCTCATGTTAAGATCCCAGTGGTTGATAAAAAGCCTCTGAGAATGATGATAAATTACATAATTACTTCAGAACATTAGGTACAAAAACCCAATTGCATGTTTGGAAGGAAGAAATGTTCCTGCAGTAGAAAACAAAGAAAGCTTGAGCATGGAGGGCCAGCTGGTATATTGCAACTCCACAACTGCAGGGTATGGGACAACACATATGCTTTCACTCTCATCACTGATCTTTGGTTTGCAGGTGGAAATCCATTTGCTTTTCTCTTTTTCTTTCTTTTTTTTCTTTTTTTTTTCTTTCTTTCCTGCAAGATACATTTGGATGCTGTATTTCACATGATGGCTTCAGCAACTGCATTAAGCTCAAACCTCAGGTTTCAGAAGAGAACGTGAAGAGGAAGCACTGGGCCTCAACTGCCTTTGTCCAACCACAATTGGACAAGGACAAAAATACTCTTTAACCAAATCCTGCTTTTGGTTGCACAAGAGAGAATGCAGGGAACTCCACTGGCTTCTAATCTTGTGACTGACCATGTACATACATAGAACTGAAGCACAGCTGAGCTTATGAAATCATGTGTGGTTTCAAAATAACTCAAATGTGTGTGATAGGAGTCTCTCTCCTAAACCAAGGCTTTCTTACTCAGGCTGGCAAAATAAAGCAGCCTTGGCAAGAGTGTAAATTCTATTTCACCATTTAGAAGGAGCAGGAGTACCTGGTGAAAATGGGCTTGGCATGACTTGCAGCAAGGACACCCTCTGCCATTAGGTCTGCCCAAATCTTGGTCAGAATTCTTCAGGGGGGAAATTATACGGAGTTTTGCTACCAGTATGTGTCAACTTTCCTAAAACATGGACGCCGTGTCTTTCTGATTTTTCTACAGCAACAGCAGACCAAGCGTGCCCAGGAATGATTATATGCAATCCAAAGAGCTTTGCTAATCCCTGCAGGCACTGATAGCTGTCCCAGACCTCTGAAAATGTAGAATACCTTACAGAGAGGAATCTGGAGCCCTATCAAGTGCCACCAAAAGAGCTTCCTCTTCAAACAGATTTGGTGTTCATTGCCATCTGCTTTTCCAGCATCTAGAACACAAAGTATGATAAACGAAATCCCAGCTCTGCTGGTCAAAACCAACCAAGTGAAGTTGAAGCAAGATTTTGAAGTCTCAATGACGAATAAGTATCTTATGGCTTTTCATAGCATGGTCACTACTGCCTGATACATTCAGTCTGTGACTGGCTTTCACAATATTTTTTCAGGATAAATGAGAACATGGCAAATGAGCACAAGGCTTGTGCCTCTGGTAGAGGGTGGACCTGTTTGGGGTCACGTGAAGCAGTTGGGTAAACGATGGAAGATTTGCTCTTCTCTCTATTTCAAGGTGCTCTACTGCATGACTACACAACATTAATGGTGGCTGTTCTTAGATGATGCATCAGGATTTGTGGCCTGGAAAATGCATGAATTACAAATAATTGAAATTGAATTAACTTTTGAATATGAGCTTTATAGAGGGGTCCAACCATCACTCCTCTTCAACGGAGAGAAACTGAGATACGTAGAAATTAAAGCCCAAATATTTTTGATCTGGTTCCTGATCCTCATTTATGGCTGGTGACCCTGGCAGGTGCTGAGCATCAGCAACAGGCTCCATGCATCAGCAAAGCTCCATGAAGCTGTGGGTGCTCAGCAGCTGTGGTGCAGGGAGCACGGGCTGGGTGTGCTCCCACTACAAAGCTGGGCTGGGAGGCTGGGAATTAAATGTCCTCTACAAGGGTGGCACAGTGAGTTGGTGGCAGAGGACAACTACTGCTCTGGGCCCCACGTCTTCCTTTTCTTTTGCTCTGCCCAGAATGCACAGAGGAAGGTATTATCAAGAGGGAAATTGCTGGAGTACGAAACTCTGTTGTTTTGTTTGCTCAGCTCTGGTCTGCTCCTCAAAGGCACTCTGTGCCAACTTCTCTTCTCAAACAAAGGTACCGCAGGCTCACAGCTCTGCAGGAATCAGAGGAATCAGGCTGGTGGCAACTGAGCTCTGCCCATGGCTTTCAAGGAGGAGGAGGGAAGGGAAAGCAGCAGTTTCTTGCTCTGAGCAGCAGCAGCTCTGCTGAAGCCAGACAGACTTGCAGACCAGTCTGAGGAGCAAGGAATGGCACGCCATTGCAATCCTCATGTGCTGCAAAGTTAACGCCAACTCCTACCTACCAAAACAGCATAATCCCCCACAAACTGGGAGGAGAGACATTACTGGAAGTACTTCTTAAAAGAAAATATATATATAATGCTCAGAAAAGTTATTCTATTTAAATAATCCAGTTGAGATGTTTGTAAGTAATGGAAAACAAAACGAAAACAAAAACCCAACAACATATACTGTTACCTACACTGAGAAAAGAGTAAATCACTGGGGATAAGAATGCGTGTTCATTAGTTAGAACATTGCTAGACTCACACATATATATATATATATTTATATATATGTATATATATATGTACAGCACCAGAGACTGTTAGATCCGTTCCCCCTGGAGTCCTTGCAGTTTGTGATTAATGAAATATTTCAGAATTGCAGTATAAAATATGGCCATAAAAAATCTTCTTTCTTCTAGTCCTTCGTCGAGTATGCGGGGCAGGGCGAGGGGTGGCTTGGAGGAATCCACAGCCCTATGCCTGCCTGCTCCTGGCCCCTGGGCTCTCACTTGCTCCCTGTGTGCACTGTGGTCACTGTGGTGGGTCTGGGTCTCCGGTCCCCTCCTACCGCCGAAACGCCTGAAGAAGCAGATGAAACAAAACTACAGAGAGTGGATGGAGACATACCTAAAAGGAAAGCCAGAAACACAGTTAGAAATGTTAATTTTGGAGGGGATGTGGGCAAAGTTGCTTTTTGAGCAGGTGTTGTTTCCACTGCATGCTCCAGAGTGGACAGGACCACAGCTGGAGATGGTGCTCTTTCTGCAGCCATGGGTTTGGCTGGGTACATCCACAGGGATCTTCTGCCCTCCTGGCCCACAGCCACCGGCAGTTGCACACACATGCCACAATGAATAAACGTCTGGCTTTGCTATGTGTTCAGCCAGACCAAATCCACATTTCTGGGGCTGAAGACAAAGAGCTGTGGGATTAGAGAATCCCTCCAGCATTGTGTTTGCTCAAAGTAATTTTCCTCAAAGATGATTAAACTTCTGATCAAGGACTTCTAGCTAAATGAACAGACTGCGCACCTGGGCTAAAAACATTTCCCCAGGCATCTTGCAAAGCTACTGATAAAAAAGTATAGTGGGTCAAACTCATTGATGAGTTCCTTTAAATTTAGAAGAAATGTAAATCTGTGTGCCTTGGACATCATTCCAACAACACCTTATGCTGCTCCAGGCCTTGCTGGTATGTCTCCGGGACTTCCAGTCAAGAGACATAAATTGGTACAGTTGAAGTGTCTGGACACAATTTTTACCCGGCAGTTGCTTTTGAACTAATTAGAGACTTCTCACAGATATTTTTTTAATGAAAAGAATGATATTTCAGCTAAGCGGAAAAGCTTATGGATTGTGTCCACTTCTAGTGAACCCTTCAGCACAACTCTAAAAAACACAGCCCTCCCTGAAGAATGCAAAGTGGGCTGAGCATTGAACGACTGATTCTGGATTCTGCTATTCCAGCACAACCTTGGCTGTTCCAATGGAAAGCGTTCATGACAAGCAATAACATCTGCCCTCAATAGAGCCTTCCACTCAGGATGTGCCCCCCTCCCAGCATCCTTGGAGATTGCAGGGGAGCTCCTTGGATTTTTCATCCCATTGGGCTCGGTATCACTTAGAGCTGAATGGGACCCCAGCAGCACCAAGTGGCACCTAGTTCTGAAAAGATGTAGGCTTGATGTGATGAGAAATACAGTATATTCTTCCAGCCTGGTAGGTAAAGGATGGATGAAAACTATATTAATATATCTCACTCTAGAGTCTGATATGGCCCCTTGGGTCTTTTTGATGCTTGTTACGACTTTTGCCTACTTTCCTATGCCTGAAGGTGATGTTTCAGCCTCAGGGATAACTATGATGAGCCTACACTCAGCTGCATCCATTTCCCAGCAGTACAGGCATTTGACAGAGATCTAAACTCTGTAATTAATCTAGGCAGTTCAATCACATCTAAAGAAAATAAATCAGACACAGAAGCCTGGAAATCAGAGCAGTGCATTGCAGAAGTCCCAACTGATTCAGGTAGTGTAACCCATCCTCATGTATCTTCTTGTTCTGGCCTAACACAGCAAAAGAATCATGATGCAGCCTGACATAATCTTCTCTCAGGGTAGGGCTGTATTTAATTATCTTCAGTGATGTGAAATTGCTGCATTTGAAACTGTCCGGAGAGCTCATTAAACATACTACTAATAGCATTAGGCAGGATTCTATTTTATAATGGTGTCACAGATGTTTCATGTAACTTCCTGCATGGGATCTTTTCTGTGGAAGAAATCTGACCCCGGAGAAAATCATCAAGGAAGAAGGAGACAGGACAGAGATCTCCAAGGTCTCCTTCTTCCCAGCAGGAGGCATTTGGTGGACCGTATGAAATACATCAGTTGCCTCTTAATGTCACTCCCTGCATTTGCTCCTGACTCTTCTCACCAGTTCCCTGGGGTTCCAGTATCTCCTAACTCTTCTCTTTAGTAAATTTCTTTGAGAAAGGAAAGCTCTTTAGTGTCTTCTGGCAAGCTCTTCTGTTGAACTTAACCTGGGATGCCTGGAAATGAATACTTCTCTGCCTTCTATATCTGACATGAAAAAAAAAAAATCACCAATCAATACATCTGGTTTTATCCTTCAAAATCACTCATCAGTTATGCCAGCAGAAACTATAGACATAACAGAGTCTACTGTGGAAGGAACCAAAATTAAGATGCATTTCTCCACTGAAAGGGTTTACGACATTTTTGCATTGTCAGCATGTGTTTAAAGTGCTTTGCTATTGGTCAGTCCTTTGCAGATGCCAGAGGCATGCCAAGAGCACAGGGATGCTTTATTTTTCAGGCAGTAGCCGTAGGGTTTCGCACTGGGCAAAATAAAAATCTCTATAGATGGACAGAAGGGAATAAAATAAATGCCCTGAAGTCAGAGATTAAATAGGCTTCACTGCAAAAGAAACATTTCTGCCTTCCAAGTGCTGCCTCCCCTGCCATGTCTTCTCTCCTGGCATTCAGAAAAAATACACACCCCGAGCATCTGACTCCTTTTGCAGCCTGAATATCTCCACTGCTGCCCAGAACAAACAGGTCTTGTGGCAGCATGCAGAGCCTGAGCCCCTCTCGTACAACTGAACTTCCTTGTGCAGGAGCTTCACCTGGCTCAAGTTGGGTTGGACTGGAAGGATCAGTCTCTCTCATGGAAAATGAAAAGCAAGCAAATTTTTAAGGGAAAGAAAAAAAAAAAAGGTTTTATCTCAAATTGGAAATTAAACATAAACAGATCGACTAAACTCTGCCAGCTTTCAGATAAATACACAGCTATTTGCTGAGCAGTGTCTGGGTCTTTTTCCCACCTGAAAGTCCTTATTCAGCATAAGAATGTTGCTCTCCCAAAAACCACACTGAGCTGAGAGCTCAACTTTTCAGTGCGTCAATTTTTCCCATAGAATCATTACATTTTGTCCAGCTGAACATGAGAGCCTCGGTCCATTTTCAGTTATTATTTTCAACACCTACTGGCAGCAAGGACTGCAGCCTGGGGGGCAGAAAGAAAATGCATTTCCCATAGATTTGACAGGACAAGGGGGAATGGTTCTGAACTGTGACAGGGGAGGTTTAGGTTAGATATTAGGAGGAAGTTTTTCACACAGAGGGTGATGAAGCACTGGAACAGATTGCCCAAGGAGGCTGTGGATGCCCCATCCCTTGAAGCATTCAAGGCCAGGCTGGATGTGGCTCTGGGCAGCCTGGTCTGGTGGTTGGTGGCCCTGCACATAGCAGGGGGGTTGAAACTGGATGATCATTGTGGTCCTTTTCAACCCGGGCCATTCTGTGATTCTATGATTCTATGATAGATTTGCTCTCATTACTCACAATCTTTCCGGGTGGTTGCATCAGGCAGTGGCGTGGCGAGGCTGAGTGTGCCTGAGACACTGGCACTTGTGCTGTCCAGGCTGCTGCCGAGGTGTAACCGCCGCATGTGTCGCACGACTGCTGTGGCGTTAAATGCTTGCTGGGGGAAGAAAAAAGAACAAAAAAAAAGGAAAGAAAAATAAAAATTTGGAGGTAGAAGGGCGATTTCTGCCCTTGTCTTGGTTACTCAACCCAGATGAGTCCATCGTTATCCCAGCTTTTCCTAAGCTAGAAGTCCTGCTCCCCATCCTCACTCTTTCTAGCACTCAGCTGGATGTGGCTGCCCACAAGGGAGGCTGTGCTGGACACATCCTTCCTTACAGAGCTCACTGATGTCCCAGTCACTTCATGTCCTCTCCCAAAGGCTGGCTCCATAACCTTATAACATATAATCACAGCTGGTGCTTTAGACCTGGTCCCATCTGTCACACTCCTGGATGCAGCACCTTCTATTGCCAGCCCCTTGAAGCCATGTTACCTAAGATGGGACAAACTATGGTGCTCAAAAGGTTGGACCACAAAAGCAGCTTTATATTGGATCGCTAATGTGCTGAAAAGGCTGTGCAGCTGCTGTGTTAGAAGAGTCAAGATGCCTCAGTGTCATTCCTGAAGATGGGTCACTTACTCTCCATTTGCTTTTTGCAAAGTTCTTCCGGATCTGGGCGCTGACAGACTCGTGGATGTTTTTGTTGAGTGCCGTATCACCTGCAATCCTGAAACAGGCAGACAAGACATGTTTTAAGGCATCTTTTGTTCTCCTTGAATACACCTTCTTCTCTGCAGGTAAGTCTGGTGTGAGTGCTCCTGCAGAGATGTTAATTGCATTCACATGAGGCCTCAGATTTCCCACCTCTGTCTCTGCTGGCAGCAGTGGTGGAAAATATGGAGCAACAAAAGCAAGCACAGATAAGGCTTGAAGGTCTGGCAGCTATAAAGAGGTACAACCTTCTTTTGTTGGTGTGCGACTGCTTTCTATCACAATTACAGCCCTGGATGAAAACACTGTACCTTTTCTTTTTTTTTTCCTTTACATCTAAAGATTTAACATCAACAGGCTGAGACTACTTTTAGCTTCAACCATACAGTCGCTTTCAGAGCCACTCCAACCTGTCTGATTTTTGTTTGCACTGGAGATTTTCCTGCCACGCTGCAATGTACATAGCCATTTGTCATGATTAATGGAGATTTACAGTAAAGCAGATACATACTATATTAGCACTGCCTGCATAAATAGCTTAAGCTGAGCAACACTTGTCTGAGAAACTTCACTGATACTGTGCAGTTTCTTGAGTAGGTAGTCACATCCCAATCTCTGATAAACATAGCTATTTCAAGAGGATTTTGTTTACTTGTTTAACTCACCAAGGCACGAGATCTTTTGGAAAAATAAGCACATTCATGAACTAATGTTAGGTCATGTGCTAGGGGTATTAATACTACCTGACGTAGGTGAAGACAGGAAGCAAAGACTGCCTCCTGTATTGTATGTGACATTTTCAGAAATCATTTTTTTAGCCCTGTTGTTGAAGTGTTTTGTCCATTAGTAACAGAAAATGATAAGAAATCAAAAGAAATGGGACATACGTCAGATTCAGAGCCTCCCAGCCTCCTCCAATAACAGAATCTGAATCTGGGGGACATGATAGTCATCTAGTCCATTCCCTACTCCAGCTATGTTGAAGTTACTTGGACAGGTATTCAGCTAACCAATCTTGAAATATCTCCAAAAGATGCAGACTCCTCAGACAACCTATTCCAGTGCCCCACTGTCTCTCATAAGACATGGAAACAAGTTTATTCCCTTTGTCTTTGAAGCATCCTTTCACATATTTGAAGACTGATATCATGCCTTCTCTCCATCTTCTCTTCTCTAGACTAAACAAACTGATTCCTTCACTGTTTCCTCATAACTCATATTTTCTAATCCTCTGATCTAGTGAACTTCTCTGGACTTTCTCCAACAAGCCCATGTCTTCATTAGAGGGCGGTTCCCAAACTGTTCACTGTTTTCCAACTAAGGCAGCAGAATGGCAGCACTGCTTTGCTTACATACCCCAGCCTGCTGTTTCCATTTATGCATCTCATGAGTTGAAGACATTTCTTTCACTATGCCCAGACCATTTTGAACTGTAACTCTGTTCTTCAAAGGACATGCAGCAATTTATGCTTTCATGTCAATGGCTTGTGTAATTAGTGGATCAGCCTCCTCCAAACTGCTCCCCTCTTTCCTGCTGGTAACATATACCCAAGATGTGAGGGATGAGAGACACTACTTTTGCAAGGAAAATGGGGAACTAAAACTTTGTCACCCAAAAAAGAAGAGGGTTGCAGCCTCTTGCAACTGACCTAATCTATAATGAGTTATTCAAGAGTACTGGGGCCAGCAGAATTGTGATCAGGAAGGAGCAGGGTTCCTATTGCCCACCCTCATCTGAGAGGAGCACTTTGCTGACCATCACTGCCACATCAGTGCCATCTGAAGTAGGCAGAAGAACTGGTTCCACAAATAAAACATGGCTCTCAAATGACATGTGACACCCCTTCCTGGGCCCTGTCCTATAAGCAAACAAGCAGAGGTTTTGAAAACTGGAAGACCTTCAGATCTTCCTCTGAAGAAGGCTCCTCCTGATCACTTCTCTCACTGTAAAGAAGTCGTTATTCTTGATTTCCATTAGGTCCAGTCTGCTATAAGCATTTTGAGGCAGCATGTAGGACAGCTAAGCCTTTTGCTACAGATGTTCTCTAGAAGAGTTTTGTGGTGGGAGAGGAAATTTCTACACAGTCACTCCAAAATGTCAGAAACACTCTGCTCCACCCATGAATACCTCCTCAGAGAAGGCACATGCCCTCAACATGCAATAGCTGGGAGCAGGGGCTGTCATAGCACAGATTTGCAGAAGAAAACCAAATCATGTAGCCAAACACTTCATATGGGATCAACTGCAAATCAAAGTGTCTGTTCAGTAACTGATCAAAAAGACCAAGTTGCAGAGACATTGCTTAAATTTGCAAAGAACATTTTTTCCTCCCAGGCTAATGAAGTGTTCTTCTTTATGAAGGAGCTTGTTAACAAGCTCTATAAGCACAGATCACATTTCCCACTTGCCAAATTTTATTTTGGAAACATGGGCAGAACACGTTCCTAGGGGATGATACCCTCCCAGACCTCACTTATCATTCCCCACAAGGACTAGCAAATGCATTTTTGCTATATGAAATTTTTCATCAGGCATGTAGCTCAAATACAGCCTATATATTTTTTCAAGCTTATGGATCATTTTGTGAAAAACATGGTAATTTCAGTAAGAAGCTGCTGGTCCCAGTAGTTCACAAACTGTATTCTCATACCACAAACTCTGTGTTGAATGTGCTATTCTGATAATCTTTGAAAAACAGCCTTAGTGCCTGGATATTTCCCAAATCAGAGTCACACTTGTTAACCTCACAATGGGAGGACAGACACCCTGTGAAGCTCTCAAGCACTATATCGGTGGGGACCATTCTACATCTAAGGTCTCTCTAGCAGCATTAGCTCTTTTTACGTTCTGATTTTTTAAACAGCAGTACTGGGGCTAATTTAGCACAGCAGGAGACGTTCAAACACGTGCTGGAATGTTGAATGCTGTGGCCCAAAACACAGATCCAGATGCCAAAGCTGGCTGTGGGATTGTTCTCCGTGAGGTCTCTGAAGAATCATTTTGTTAATAGTGCAATGCTGTAACATGAGGACTGTGCATTTATACTGCATTTTGCACTTGGAGAATCTTCAAACTTTTATAAAATACTCAGTGTTACAGTGTTTATAGTATAGTCTTACTTATAGGAAACTAAAAGAAATGTTAACATTCTTCCTCTGGTGCTGGCTTGCTGAGCTGTAGTGGTTTAAGTATGCAGGCAAGTGAGGTGGGGGTTAGCAGGTAGAAGTCCTATCTTTTACACAGTCAACATGATGAGTTTTGGATACTCAAACTCACCCTAAGGTGGGTATTGTGAGCATCATCATATCTACGCTGAAGCTCTTTAATCATGAACCTTAGTTCCCATGCTAAGATGACGCATGAGGACTAATACAGAGATTGTTTTCAGGGAATGCTATAATTTCTCTTCCACCTTTCTCTAACTCTGCATATCCAAAGGCTTTAAACCATCTTATCTTATTTCATGACAGAAAGACTTTAATATTTTTTCTTCTTCATCACAGTATGCCCTTCTACAGGATCAGCTCCACCTTCCCTGAAAAGGAACCATGTTCTCTTTCAGAGATGGTCAACCTGATGCTTTTTTAGTCAAATTTGCAGTTAACTTTGAAGTTAACTATGAGAGCATTGAAACTTTTTTGTTTTTACCAACTGTACCTGCTCAGTAAAAGATATTACTTTTACTTGCCACACACACATAAGAAGAAAACTAAACAAACCTGAACAATGCATGATCTATTATCAAGCTGAGCATCATCCCAGCACTGAGCAAGGAGTCGCTACCCCAACAGGTACCCGATTTTCTCTTGGGGCTCCTGTTCTGCAGCTACATCCTGACTGTTTTTGGGGAGCTTTGTGTTGAAGCTGTTCTTATATCCAACTTGAATGTGTCAGCACAAGGAATTGGACACCAATGACAGCAATCACACTACTCTCCATCACAAATACCTCCACTGAAGATAACAAGGACAGTGCTTATGAATACCATTGAAAATCTGTTCCTGCAGATAAGAGGAATCTCATCTAATGATATTATTTCATTGTATCCAATTTATTTTAGTTCTCCATCCAGTTTCAAAGCTATCACATCAATTTCACTAGCCATAGCACTTTCAAGCTTTGAAAGGAGCCTCCAACAAAGAAAAAAACAATGAGTTTACTTTTGGATGGTCCTTTGCATGGTGTGCAAGCATATATCTCTTGCATGCCATGTCTCCCCTACTCACGATGGCAGGCAGAGTCTTTCATCTAGAATTATTTTATGAACCTTCCTACCCAGTGAAGGCAGCCACCTTAAATGCTGAGCTGGCCAAGCAGTGATTGGAAATGTTCTTGAGTATGATGACAGGAATTTAGAGCTAGCTGTAATGGATAATGCTGAAGGATCATAACTCTTCTGTACAAACACATATACACACATGCGTGTGTATAAACATGGATACACACATACAATGTCAGTGATACTCCAAAATAAATAGAGTGTGGGGATGAACTCGATAAGAGTTTGATTTAATGTTGTAAACATCAGCAGTTCTCTTCAGGGAGCCCTTTTCACACTTCAAACAGCATTGTCAGAGAACTGAGCTCTTTGTAAACTGTATCCTTTCCTTGGGTGGAAATTATTATCTGGCTCATGCTCTCTGGCACATAATAAACACTCAGGGTCATGGTCATAATCTTCAGAGGCTCAGTCCTTGCCAAAGCTTTATAGTCTTCAGTGTAGGTGGGGATGGATGTCGGCATGTCCCAGCTGTCCACCCCCTCTCTCCATAGGCAGTGGGGAAGGGTGAAGGCCATGCTCGTATCTGCTAACGCAGGTGTCACAACATTTTAGGTGCCACAACCTTCTTCTCTCCTATACAGTTAATACAGGGAGGGGATACATACATCACCTTCAATGCAGATGTTCCAAGTTGCCTATGATGCCAGAACCAGCTTCAGCACACAGCTCTAAATCTCATTTAAAGTCACTTGGGAAATGCAGAACAAAGCAAATAAATTTATGACACCTCTTTCAGCTCGCACATCAACTTCTTAACTGTTAGACCCTCTCCTCTCCAACTGAGGACTCTTTTCTTTCCCTCTGCGCCCAGGCTGGAGACTGAATGTGGGGCCAGCCATGGGGCTGCAGAACCCAGCTCGACCCAATGGGGAGTGCAGTGTGGTCCTACAGCTGAAAAAAAAAACAAACAAGTTCTTGGATTTCTGCTTCTCACCCTTAATTACTGCAGCCTGAGCTGCTGCCTTGAACAGGATGTGGGTCCTGACATGGCAGTATATTTAATAAATTTAATTGCTGTCATTAATATGAGCTTGGGAAACATTAAGACGTATCAATCTGCAGCAAAATCACCCTGCTCTTTTGTTACCTTCGTTTTCATCGTCCTTTCTGAAAAGTCACAATGGAATAATGAAGCGGAACACTGCACCTTTTGCAGCACATCATAAACAGTGAAAAGTGCAGTGAAAGATACTCTATAAAACAAATCATTTTTCCAATGGGAAGCATAAGTCACTTGTACATTAAACTGGAGAAATGTGTATAAATGCACAGATTGTATAGGCTAGGGTGTAATCATTATACCAACAAGTCTTACATATTGTACTGCTTCTGCTACCATACTTCACTGCAATTATTAGCCTCCTTTTCTGCCAGTTCCAAGTTTAACATACCGTCCTCCTGCCAAGGCCATTTGATTATAAATAGCAAAATATCACGTAAATGCAAGCATGTGGGGAGCAGATACAGCACAGAAAAATGGGCCATTGGGAAGAAGTATTTACTTTTTTTAGGGCCTGATCCTGTACAAACATTTAGTCATGTGAATAGGCGGCTATTCTTGAGCAGTTTCCCAAAATTCCAAGAGATTACTACCCTTAAAGGCACAAATGTCATATTTTGAAAGATCCAGTTCTTGCAATTTACTTGTTTGAAAGTTTTTAATTAAAACATAGTAATTGAAACTAGTGGAATATTTGGAACCAGCTTGTTCTTCGTAAGTATTACACAGTGAAACAACACAGTTACCCAACCAGGCAGCCATCTCATACACAGGTATATATTCTTATCACAATTAGATGATAATATATGTGTTAAGTATTCATGATTTGGCAGATTTCTTCCTAACTTTTAGATGACCATGAAGATCTTGCACTGCAGGTAAAAGATTTCACAGGAGACAGAAAAGAGAAAGCTGGAAAATGTCATTACATAGAGCCACTTCTCTGTTTACATTGCTCTGCTTCATCCTTTTCTCCAGCTAAGCCAGGAGATTTATGTACTTGCACTAGTTTTCATCATACATTGAAGACAATACTATGCAGACACTATGGAAGCTGAGGTTGCAACAGGGATATATGCTGAAAAGGTGAGAAGGTGTTATGGCATGTCCCCATTGTAATGGTCATGGTAGTCTGTCTCTGCTGGCTAAATACTTGCACCCGTATCATAGAATCACAGAATCACAGAATAGCCTGTGATTGGGTTGAAAAGGACCATAATGATCATCTAGTTTCAACCCCCCTGCTATGTGCAGGGTCACCAACCACCAGACCAGGCTGCCCAGAGCCACATCCAGCCTGGCCTTGGATGCCTCCAGCAACCACAAGGCAAAAGAACTCATCTGGACTTGCTGGAAGCCAATGTCCAGTCTATGGGAAGGACACACTTGACCATCAAGAAGAAGCACTGAGGTCCACTCTTCCTCCTCCACTGAAAAGACCTTCTCCTCCTTCAAAAGGGAGGCGAGGATGCCATTGCAACAGATATCATGGCTAGAATTAGAAAAGGAACAGTAAAAACTCATGATTTCCTGGCATAAGCAATCTGTGTGGAAAGTGCTTCTTGAGCAATGGCTTGGCAGAAGGAGATCCTAGCACTAGCTCTGAAATAACAGATACCATGCGGGTGAGTGGCCTTGACTATCCAAAACCGCAACTGTTTACCACTGCAGGATCCAAACCCCACAAACATCACTGCACCTCTCTCTAGAGAGGGCCATAACAGCAACATTTATGTTACAGGAAGGTTTTCAGAGCAAGGGGAAATAACACATTGAGTCATCTACTCAAGAACACAATGGGGAGGAGAGAGGCAGACCTGAAGTCATCTCTCTTGGTATCTTCATGCACTGCTTTCGCTGCACAACCCTCCTGCTCCTTAAAACACTGGCATGTAGTGCCATTGCCATCTGCTGTGGTCTGCAGATCACATGGGGCAGAGGTGGATTTGGGATGGAGTGGGGATAACACGATGAATATTTTCAGCTTCTCCGCTGCAGTTCCATTTTCATCTCAAAGGCTGATGCAGGGGAGGCAGCCCTGCAAAAGAATCACTGCCCTGCAAAGTGAGACTGGCTGAGAAAGACCCCTGACACAGAGATGGAAGAAATCCCTTTCTGGGATTGGTTTTTCAAAGGAAGATTGGATTCTGTAGAAAATACCAAACATAATGGAACAGTCTGTGAGTTTTCATCGGCTGCTGGCCATGACATGCCAAAAAAAAAAAGAAAGAAAGAAAGAATAAAGAAAAATGAAAATACTTTTAATCATATTGAATCATTTTGTTCCTTTAAGAAGGCCGAGAAGCTGTGTGTGTTACAAGTGCCACGTTTCTTTGTTGCACTCCAGCAACCAACACAGATGAAGCAGGGCCAAGAGCTGGATGCTTACACTTTGTGTATCTTGGATTTAAGGCTTTGGAAAATCTGCCTCTGAGTTATGCAAATGGTCACTTCATTCTCTGCTGGGAGTTGCATTCCCATTGTTTATTCTGTATTTCTAATACTGGCTTTTGTAACTTGTTTAATTTCCTGAGGTTCAGGTTAGTATCATTTAGAAGTATATATTTTTGCATCTCATAGGAGCCGGATTTCACTTGCCAGATTTCTTTTTTGTCACACAGGCAGGACTTATTGATGGGAAACACAATTATTGATGGGCCACTGGACAGAGGGCAGACCCAGGTGTTGACTTCTTCCCATCTCCCATTCACACTGATGCCAGACACTGACCCAGCTAATAACCATCAGTAAAAAGTTCTTCACTGTCACAGAGAAGATGAAAAAAAATCTTTTTTTTTTTTTTTTTTTAATGATTTGAATTTCCTTCCTTCCATTCCAAACCTCTCCTACAACTTTTTAATTGTAAATCCTGAGCCTTAATCTTATCTTCAGCCTAATCTGGTATCACAGCAACCAACAGCCAGACATCAATACATCACTCCCACCATGAAGAAATCAGTGCCTACTTTTATGGTCTTACTACAGCTTCATGAGTGCCAAATTATTAATTAATGATAAGGGTAATTCATCGGTGTATTGGTAAAAAAAAAACATAAGTAAGCAAGTCAGAATGGTATTTTTCCCTCTGTCAAAACCTTTAAAAGGATTTACCATCCATGTAGTCCCAGGAGTGGGAGCAGCAGTGCGGTGAGACCAACCAGTGGTTGTCAGAGAGAGGAGCATGAACACCTGAAGCTGAGACTACTCAGAAAAACACCAATAATATCTCTGCCTGTGCTTTTGCTAGCATGCTTTATACCCTCAGCTCCACTATTTGAGGCTGATCACTGGGTGCAGATTGCATCACTGGGATGGTTTTAAGATCCATCAAGCTATTGAGCTAGCCAAAGTGACTCATGGCTTTTCTGAGTGGCTAAGGACACTCAGGACAAAATTCTTTTCCCAGAGAAATGAACAGCCTTAAGCTCTTATACAGCCAGCACTCCAGAAACTGTGAAAGGAAACAGTATTTGTGGTAACTGTGATGACAAAAAAGCACAGTCTACTGTGCACCTGGGGTGAAAACATCCTGTCATTGACTCCTTTCTGTTGCAGCTGTTGTAACAATTAACAATAATATCTTGCCTCATATAAAATGACCCCTGACATAGAAGACTTGTGTCTAAAAGCTCATTTCTGAGTGCAGTTGGTAGTGTAGGATGGTGTTAAGCCAGTCAGAGTTGATCAAAGGACACGAGCCATTCCTGTTTCAGCCATATAATCCTTAGGTAACGTTGGTCACGTCATCCACGTGCAAAGGTGTGACCTCATGTAAAGCACTTAGTGGAGGACTAAATTACAAGCACAGGCACTGCAGGGAAGCTGCAGTGCCAATTGCTAGAACCAATGCAGTCTCAGCTTATCCCACTTAATGGTTTCCTGCTTCTCGCATTCAAAACAAGGCAGGGCAAACAACATGCAAAAGCAGGCCCTTACTGTAAACATGGAGTGAAGATGTGGGCTATCATTTGTGAAGCACAGAAGAGGATTTCCTACTTACTGAGGTGCTCTTAAGAGCTCTGATGTTACCTTGGCAATGACCTTAAGAGCAGGTGATACCCATCTTTCTGCACACCTGCAGAATTTGATCTTTTGCCTCTAAATGTGTTTCCTGGGTGAGGTAATTTCAGTGCATCCCATTGCTGCACTCTGGTCAACATAATGCATTATTTCACTGAACCCTTACATGGATATTCAACAGGTTGAATAACAAGAGATTAAAGTCCAGCATGTTTTTCCAGGAAAATCTAGAAGATACAAGGCAGGGGTTATTTAGTGGACACTAGCAAGCCACGTGGCATAAAAAATGTTTCCACCATGAACATTAAATGATGTTTTCTATCCAGAGTGTTTCACACACAGGTGACTGTTGCTTACCAGGGGTGCCGTGCTGCTTGCTCACAGGTGTATCTTTTATTAGGGTCCTTCTCCATCAAATTCCGAATGAAGTCTTTAGCTGTGAAGAAAAAAAAAAGAATAATTCAAAGCAATAGGTTTTGATGTTCAGTTTTTCAGGATGTTCAGACTTTTGTTTCCCAGGCATACCCAACAGCGAAGAAATCACTGAGAGAACTCCTCATAACTATGGAACATGTTGCTCAGGTTATGCGAAGACTATGTCTGAGCCAGCAAATGAAACAGTGTCAGGGTCTGCTGGGATAAGACAAGGAGAAATGGTTCCAAACTAAAAAAGGGGAGATTTATATTGGCTATAAAGAAGAAGTTTTTTTTGTGGTAAGAGTGGAGAGGCACTGGCACAGGTTGCCCAGAGGAATGGTGGATGTCCCATCCCTGGAAACTCTCAAAGTCTGGCTGGATGGGGCACTGCGCACTTGATCTAGCTGTAGAATGACCCCTATTCAGTGCAGGGGAGTTGGACTTTGAAGACTGATATCTAAATAAATTAATCAAAGGTCTCTTCCAACTCAAAAGTTTCTATGATTCTATGATAATGTTCATAACTGATGGAAGCCACCATTTACTTTTGTGAGTTGTCCCTGGTAAAACTGTCATGGAGATCAAGCAGCTCCTTTCCAGACATCTTTTGGGAACTAGCAGGGCCTGTTTCCTGTAAGCAGGATGCTTGCAGCTGCCTCGCTCTGAAGGCAAAAGTAGATTTAACATATGAACCAGGCCACCAAGTGCTACCAAAGCCAGAAAATGGCCCTAGCTCTCTTGTCATTTATTAATACAGCCATAATCAAAACGATTCAGGACCAATCCAAACTATTTAATGTGGTAAGTACACTTGGAAGCAACGTGAATAATTTGGAGTGAGCAGAATTCAAGATTGGTAGCTCCATGTTCCCTGGTCAGCCAGGAACTTCTGACTTCTGGTCTGAATATGGTCATATCTGTTGAAGATCTTGGTAAGTTGAAAGTCAAAGAGAAGGTCAGCACTGCAGCTAGAGGAGACTTTCATTGCTCATTCCAAGCAACCTTGCACACGGGCAGTGAAGAGGACACATGGTGTAATTCAAAAGCAAGTTACTGAGGAAAAGAGAGTCTCTTGGGCAAGAAGGAGAGTGTTTGTAATTGGTGCTAGTGGACATCGCAGCCTGGTGTGCATTCAGCAGTTTCAGGAGAGAGCAGCTGAAGGGTCCCAACAAAACCAAACACTGCAAGAAAATCTTTGTGCTTCTTTAGGTGATGGACTTTCTCCTTGGAAATGCAAAGGGGTCTGCCAGCAGACCTTCATATTTTCTCAGAAAACTATTATGGGCTTAAAAAGAACCACTCACCACATATATTTTAAGCAATTCCACACAATGATATCTAGACCACAGATGTTAGCAGCATGTAATGTTGTTTTATGAGGAGGTAGCAGACATACAATTAACTTTAAAATGAAACATTTCTTTTTACATCTTACTTAATCAGCACACTAAGAAATCAGAATCATGTATTTCTAGAGATATTTTCATACGGTAAAATTTTCCTAAACTTTATTTTTCCCACTGTGTGAAATGGCAGGCATTTCCCCAGGTTGGACAGAGCAAGGAAACTGAGCTTGTGTGATCTCCTGAAGGCTGCAGCCCAACAGTGGGTCCCACAGGGTAGAATGCTGGCCATGCCTCCGCAGGTCCAGGCAGTGGGTTAAACGTCTTCCCACTGGGTGAGGAACTGGGTGAGCAGAGGGGCAGCTATCTGGGACCAACCACATGGATAGCAAATCCCAGTTAGCAAATCTGATTATCATCCTCATTTAGAAGCTATTGATTTCACAGAATCACAGAATGCCCAGGGTTGGAAGGGACCTCAAGGATCATGAATCTCCAACCCCCGCCACAGGCAGAGCCACCAGCATTCACGTTTAGTACGAGACCAGGGTGCCCAGGGCCTCTTCCAACCTGGCCTTGAACACTGCTGTGGGCAGGGGGAATTTCTTGTGTTGTGCTTCTTTTTGCTGCAATGCATTCTCACATTTGGACCCACAGTACAGTTTTAGAAACAGAGTCAAACTAGTTTTTCTATTTATTTGTGACACATAAAATATCTGCATTTTATTTTGATTTTATAAAGATATTGAAGGAATTTGTCTTCTCAGGACAGTTTTCTGCTATCTTCACTCTTTGTCGCAGATGTATTGAATGTGTTCTGGATGAAATGGTACTTAATTTTCTCTCCCGAAAAAATAACTTTCTGTAACCACTTAGTTAAAATAACCACAGGCATTCCCAATGACTTTCAGTTTAAAGAAGGTCCACACACAGCAGAGGGTGCATTCTCACACATGATGGAAGATACCTACAACAGGCATTGTTGCATGCATGCCTAGTTGTGGTAAATGAGCTTCTTACCAGACTCAGAGATGTCATCCCAATACGGAGAGTCAAACTCATACTCTGCCTTGAGGATCTGCTCGAAGAGTTTGGAGTCATTTTCATCATAGAAAGGAGGATACCCACAGAGCCTAATGGAGAAGACAATTGACACTTAGACCCGTCTTTGCCAAGAAGGTGAGAAAGAAGAGGGAGGAGAAACTTGTTTAAGAGTCGCCCCATTAGGTTTTCAAGCAAGCATTACCTTGAGAGCACTGTTCAAGAACATATTAAAAAAAACAACACTTTTGAAGATCAGCATTGTCCTGCATAAGTAGTAATTCTTCAGGGAAACCTGATGCAACTGACGCTACACTGACTTACACAGATATCCTGGCTCCTCTCTGCATGCTTTCATGTGTGCAGGCAGAATAATAATTGCACATTACAGCCATGAGCCCTTCCATCCTCTCCTCTACATGTGGTAAAGGGAGGTCTCACGGGATATAAGAGCAGCAGAGCCTGCATGAGCTGGACATTGACCTGCTGCTGCACCAGAAGAATCTCTCCTTTTCTCATTACTGCAAGTAATCTTGCTGGCCCCATCAAATTGCCTACCTTGCCTAAGGCTAGCAGCAGTCCTGGTCTTCAGTACCTATAATTAGAAAACCAAGCCCAAAGACAAGCAGGACATGAATGTTATTTGTGTACTTTGAACAAAAGAATTCAGGAAGCACCCTACCTGTGCTGTAGGGAGCAGGATATTCACTCTGTCAAAGCACGGCTCCTCCAACCCTGCAAATGCTGGACATGGGAACCCCATCAACAGCACTGCACTGAAGAAATGCAGCCACAAAGCTTGTGTTTCAGAGACTCCTGCCTGGGTGATGCTGCATGCTACAGCTTGTCTCTGTCTGGGCAGACATATCTTCTTCATTTTTAACACCAGCTTTGCAATATCAGATTTACTTCAGAGGCTGGTCCAAGGTTTTAGTAAACCCTCTGCTCACAGTTACACAGAGCTTTCTAGCTCTATCTCCATAGGGATGTTGCACTTTCTTGTCTTATCTCTGTTTATAGTAAAAATTATTTTTTTCACTTTCTTCCCTGATAGTGAAATCATCTTTTTTACTACACTTTCCTTAAACCCTGAGTCAGTCCACCTCAATAAAGTATTTATCTGGAGAGAGTCAGTGGTTATAAGCAGATCAAAGATCTAGCTGAAACATTACACTGCAGCAAAAACAGAGCGAGGGGGGAGAAATTGTAAGAAATGAAATACTCAAGTTATTTATAACCCAAAGCCAGCCAGCTGCCCTGGAGGTTATTTGACCCAACTCAACACTTGAGGGTGAAAAGAGCAATGTTTTGTTAGCTCCAAAAAGTCAGTGTGCTTGATAAATAATTTAAATGGGGAGTGAGATGTTGATCTGCATCAGACCCATATTGACCTAGAAGAATTCTACTGAAATTTGCAGCACTGTAATGAATCCACTGTGGTTCGACTGAATCAGACATCTCTCTCTTTATCTTTCAGAACAGATGAGACAGTTCTCATTATTTATTTCTCACTGGATGGCTGCCATTATCAGAAGCAAGCAAGATGACCTCATGCCAGACAAGAAATTACATTTGAAGTAGTGCCACGTACCTACCTGATGGGCATGTCCTTGTGTATGGGAATTGATGCAGTAATTCCTATAATATGCATAGATTCCTATAATATACTGGAAATGACATATGAAAAGGCCATTGGAAATGGTAAATTTAAACAAAAGCCCCTAAAGCTGCTATCCACATGGATAAAAGATTAAAATGGTGCAGAAGTGTTCAGGGTGGAGAACAACTCCTCCAAAGGTGCTCAGAGCTGGCCCTCTGCTCGTCTTCCCTGAGGGACTCTGTAGGCTCTGTACAAGAGGCCTGACAGCCCTTCATTAACTTCTTGCCTTCCTCAGCACTTTCCTTAAAAGAAAATCAAACTGCTCTGATAAAAGCATTTGAAGGCGAGCAGACAGTGCTGAGCATGTTGAGGTGCTGTCAGGCTGCTCCAGAGAGAGAAATAACTCTCTTAAAATGTACAGTGTGCTAATTACCTTGGCAAAGGTACAAGAGCACAAGTTAGGGCTGCGATGATTTATACATGCTTGTGGCAGCAAAACATAGGAGCAAAGTGCTGAGCAACACAGAGCTGGAGGCTGTAGCACTGCCGGGCCAGAGCCAAGCCATGCATGCCCCAGCAAGAGCCCTCTCAGAGCCTTCCACCTTCTCTACACACTTCCAGCTCATCCCAAGCTCCTCCAAGCTCTTCCCAAACTTCCGTAAGTCTGGTCTGTGAATCTACATGTTTGGTTATGTACCTCTGGGATGTCCCCACAGCTTTCAGAAGAGGTCTTTCAGAAGGTGCTGATCCCCTTATCTCTGTCATGATGAACCCTATAATCACCCTTTGTGTTTCACTGCCAGACTTCCATCTCTTCAGTGATGAATGGAGAGAGCTTGAGAAGGGTAGTCACTATTCCTAATTGTGGACAGGGACATCCCTGCCTGAGAGCAAGCTGAGCATAGGGAGGGGTCCTGGCTCTGGTGAGGACGAGGGGACAAACATTGCACAAAGAGGGACCCAAGGGTATTTCTCCAGGAGACAAACCATTGAGGACATGGAAGAAAGAAGCCAGCTACTTAAGACTGAGGAGATGGCACGTGAGAGGAAAACACATGGGTATTCTGCCAGAATTATGGGGTGGGAGCCAAAATATAGGATGCCTTGCTGTCCTTTTCTTTAACACCAGAGTTTGGGAAGACACAGAAGTTTTAGCATAACTTAGAGCCAGCTCTGGCTTTGCAGCAAAGGATGGGAAAACCCCAGTAAATTAGCTTAACATGCATTTATGGCTGGAAGAAGTTTTGCTGGACTTCCAACAACTGGGCCACCTTCCAAAGCTTATAATAAATCTGGTTTAATTCTGACAGAATCAAAATCCCACCAAATTCATTTCCATCTGCTGGGACATTTCTGTGTGAAAAAAAATGCTCTCACTATCAGAGGTTCTGCTGCATTTCTTTAGATATACAAAGATATAAAAATAACCCCTCTGTCTCCAATGTGAAAGAACTCTGCATTGTCCTGGGGGAGTTTCAGTCAGCTATTACTTGCCATTATTTTCTTGTAGATTCACCGAATGAAAGCATTTTTTTAAAATAATTATTTTGTAACTATATCACACCAGCAACAGATTTTCCCTTAACCTCCTATTCCCAGTCTTGTCTTTAAAAAGAATGGGATGTAAAGAAGAGAAACACAGGTGGATACACAAAAGAAAGACACTGCCAAAAGCCATCTCAAGAAGCCATAGTAGAGCACAATAGGAATGCCAGACACACCTTCTCAACAAGCAGAGCAAGCACATCCATGCAAGCTTCCATTGCATACTGTGGATGATACTGAAGGCTAAATAACCCACTTGCATGGTCAGTGTATAATCTGCAATACTAGAAGCATGGGATTAGCTTTACAAGCAATTTTTTAGTGAGATCAGAGCAAAGACCTCAGTAAATGTTCAAAGATCTGAGATATATGGTGTGGAAAGTCACCCAAGTGCTGTTTTTATGGTTAAACACATGTATTTCTTACTTTGAGAATAAATCTTCATGCTGGCCAATGGTAATGCCCTCATGAAACTGTGGACAAGGACATATTACTATGGGGAGTAAAAAATAAATTAAGAACCAAGCAATGAAGAGAAATAATTTGAGGCTATTTTCCCAGTCTTTGAATGTGGTATCCTGAGCAATCCAACGTACCCATGTATGTTTTCCCTCCACTTATTCTCGTTCTAGTACCAAACAATTAAGTTATACTCACTTTCCCAATGAGACTCTCAATCTTTTCTCAGTGCATGACTTCAGTAAAAACTTTTTCTGAAATATCATACTGTGTACCAGTATGGCCATGGCTAATTCTCTTATTCAGACACCTCAAACATGGATGTATGCACATCTAATTGAAAATGAAAAGCAACACAGCAGCAAATAGTCCAAGAAAGGGTATGACCCAAGATTTCTTTCCACATATCCTTCCTTTATAAACAATATTAGCCAACTGGTAATTCACTTGTCCTATCAATGAACAGAGTGAGAAGAAAATCCAAGCCAAAACGCATTCATCCTAGTGCAGAAGAGACGGTATGTGTTGAGTATGAATAGATAGCAGCTGAGGCAAAGCATTCTATGGCCCCATGCTCTTTTCCAGCTTTGGAACATGTTTTTCTATTATTTCTTTGCATCAACTAACTTAACTTAATCTATATCAGGCATGCATGCAATCACTTTAGCTTCCCAGGCTTTACAAACTTTCATGTGACTCACACAGGTCCAAAATCCAGCTACAGGGAGTCCAGAGAGGTCTCCCACTCTTCTCATCTATTATATTTTGAAGCTGAACAAGTATCAAAGCTATCTTGTGATATATAAAAAGCTGAACTCAACATGGAGGCTGTTTCAAACTGAGAAATATTGCAACTGGAATAACAGGAAATTTCAAGCTGCTAAAATTAGTTCTTGTGAATAATGACTTCTCATGCAAAACAGGTCTCGATAAAAACTCTGCTGGTGCAGCCTCTACAATATGGATGTCATTAATGAGAAGCATTAGAAACTGGCACTGAAACAAAGGTATTCTTTCCTAAGACATCTTTCACCTTGTCTATTACAGAAACAAATAGATGTCAAAAGCGTCGGTGCCCCAGAAAGAGTTTGTTCTTCCAGTATCATAAACTGAAGGCTTTCATGTGATTCTGGGCTTGTGTCTGGAGGCACTCAAGCCACTTATGGTAATAATAGCTCAAAACATCTTTAATATATGCTTGGCTTCCGTGTTGGATTTCCCCGTCTTCTTAAATGACAACAGTTTGTTCAGAGGGGCTGTGAGAGTCATGGGAGAGGTGTGGAGATGATGCAAAGTGATGTGCTTGGATTGCCCTATGCATAAATACATCTCCACCTGGTTTGGTGGTGCAGCACTTGCAAGGTGACTAACCTAGATATTAAACCTCTCCCACCACTGTGGTGTCAGACACTCAAGAAGGGGTACTTCCTTCTTTGCTAGGGAAGAACCTCTGTTTTTTTCTATATTCAGTGCTCCTCTGAAATTCACTTTCCAACAAGGGCACATTGCTTCTGGCTGTTTCTACAAGAAAAGGGAGATCCAGTTCAAGATTAGGACTGGTAAGTGTGCGCTGGCTTCCTAAGCTCCCATCACAGTCACCAGAGATGATGACAATGAAGAATAACGCAAATGCACTATTAAAGCAGATGAAATTGTTCCATGAAGGCGGAGGGCTGGGGATGGGCAAGGGAGTGATTCAGTGCCCTCAGAACAAGCATCTGGTGCTATCCCACACGGTCCACTCTATCCCGCTTGGCCTCCATCTGCCACTCCAGAAGAAAGATCTCAGCACTGTGATACATTTGTCAAATCCATGTGGCTGTCCTGGAGCCACCCCAGTGTGGCTCTAAATGCATATTTTAGGCAACTGAACATCACCTTCTCATGAAGTGACTGTTTGCATCAACACAGTCTGGGTTGTGCCCAAGTGTAGAGTCCAGCATGAGAGAAGAAGCTCTGGAACATCCATGTCACTGAAGCACAGGAAACACCTGTGTCTGGCTAGCAGTACAGCACAGGGCTGAGGGGATTGGATCAGTGGCAGTCGCAGCTTGAGTCCAAGTGGGATTCTGTGGATGGCTCAGATTATCACTAAGCATCTATGTGAAGATAGCTGACATGGATTCTGGAGTGCTGCTGATTCTCCAGGAGCTAGAAGCGGTCACTTGCAAGCAGAAACATTCGAGGAATTAGTTTGATCTCAGACCTAATTCCACTCAAGCAGTCTGAGTTACAGACTGTGAACATATTACTGCACTCCTATGGCAACACATCATTGCCATTAATTTCGACTGTACATAATACAAATCAGGACCTCATTACATGAAGCACTGAAACCCTGAAAAGGTTTCTTTGTCCTGCAAACAGGAATTCACAGGGATTCATTCTTACTGAGCTGATTTAAGCCCTCAGGGCTGAGAATTCCCTGTAAAGCAAATGCAAAATTGTCTGAAAAGACCAACATGTGTTGATTTTGAAAACAGAGCAAGAAATGACTGAAGTGGACCTGATAAAAAGAGCAGCCTCACATGATTTATGGAAAAGATTAAAACCTTTCCCTTACTGAAGATGTTTTCTTTAGCAAGGCTGAAGTTTGCTTAGTGCTGTCTCATTCCACAGCAAAACATATTAAAAGCAGCAAATGAAATCACATCAGGTCTGCCAGTAGCAAAAATCTTTGGTCCATGAACTATAGTTGAATGGGACTGAAAGGAAGGACTTGGAGGAAAGAAGAGACAAATTTATCCCCAGGGAACTAGTCCCCCCATTCTGCAGGCTGTCAGATGTCCACATATTTTCACAGTGAATATATGACGTTCAACTGAACCTGGGCACTAGTCAGGCCTGGAAGTGAGGCAGAGTAGAGTACTGTCTACTGTTTTCCACCTGCATCCTCCTCTCTCTACATTTTGAAGCAGGTACTCAGCAAAGAACTATGAAAGCAAAAGGAACAACTCTATCTGACTGTCCACTAAGGGCTAGCAAGGATGAAAAATACCAAGAAAATATCTGGGTCTCCCATTTTCAGATTTGCTTGTGCAGGATGGCTAGTTTGGGTCAACACACTCCACCCTCATCTAAAAGAGCATTAGGAAGTGATGTATGAAGCAGTCTCTGAGGTATTTTGGCATGTCTGGCCCCTTCCTTGCTGATGCCTGGCTGCTTCCTTGCCCCTGCTGGGTTTTGACAAAAAGTCAGTGTCAGCACTGTTGATTTTTGCTTTGTTATGTAACAGTTTTTTGAACCCATCTGCTGATTGTTGTTCCAGGTCAAATCCATCCCCCTGCAAAGTTTTGTACTCAAGTAGTTTTCAAATATTCACGTAGAATGGCAAAGCCAGCCATAAGGCTAATGTTTGTAGGCAGGGCTTTACTTTAAATAGAAATACATACAAGCAAATAAACAAAGTGTTCTCATACAATTTTATATATAAAAGCTATTTTGTTTAAGACTAAATGAAATTGTAAAGAATGAACACTGCACAGAGTGGATAACAGTGCAAAGAGGTGTGTCCTGACACAATTGCACCTAATACATCAAAAAGTTACTCGTGTTGACAGGCCATGAAATGTTTGTACAAGGAGAAAGGAAACAAAACAGGAATGCTTTAATGCTGCTCTCTTGTTGAAGTAGTTTTTTTTTTTTTTCCTTCAGCTTTGTATAGCTCTGACAGTTGTAAAAAAAATTTAAGTGCAAAAATAAAAAAATAAGAAAGGAAAGCATGACAATTCTGGTATGAGCAGGACAGGAATGGAATAAGCTCATCTTCTCCTATGAGACCAGAAGGTTAGAGATGCTGGAGGTGTTAAAGAAAATGATCCACCATTTTCAGTAGAAATCTCATTTTATATTGAGCTTTGGTGAAAATAATTCACTATAGTATGTAAAAAGCTCTTGTTCCTTTGACTACCTCCTCAAGGAAAGAAGTGCCATTGGTACTTCATTGAGGTCCTTTCCAATCCAAGCCATTCTGTGATTCTACGACACTTCAGGATACACCTATAGGCATGATGCTACGCACTCTGTACATGAGCAAACTTGCTTCTGGTCAAAGCTAACCTGAGCAGATGAGGGAATAGCTTCACTAACACCACGGTCTGAAGAAGTCCATACTACTGTACAACTTGTAATTCAGTCAGGAGCAGGGATTTTCACTTTTTGAAGGGTTCTGGTTCATTTACTGTTGTTTCTGCCCAATTTTTAGCCTTTATGTAACTAGAAGGTATCCAAAGTCCATTTTATCTTGGCTCACAAGCATCAGAGATGAATTTTCTTGGAGCATACAAATATGGTGGAAGAATATATTGCAGGTTCAAAAGCTGCGTGTGATCAAAAACCCAGTGGGTACTCACAGGATGTATGCGATGACCCCGATGGACCAGCAGTCCACAGCTTTGCTGTAGGGTTTCTGGGCCAACACTTCAGGAGCTGAAATAAAAAAGCCAAACAAGCACAAGTTACAAGACCAACCACTGGAATGTTGTTAAGTAGGAGTTGACAGTGCTCCCTGAAACCTTAAGTTCTTTGTCACCTACGTTCAACCCTCACCTTTAAAAAATTCTGATGTTTTTGAAGCTTTCTCTCCTCAAAAAGAAGTAGGACTCCTGAAGGGGAATAAATTCCCTATTTTCTGCCATCAAAAAAAGAAAGAAAAACAAAGACAGAAAAACACATAAAAATTTAAGTGCAGCAAGGCCATCATCTGCCTCCCAGAGGAAGTTTAGGACATCTGAGGCTGAGCTTTGGAGCACTGATCTTTCACCCTGGCAGCTCCACTGTCTTACTCTGCCAAATGAGGGACTTCAAGAGACAACTTAGAAAGTATGAAGTGTCAGGGAAGTAATAAGCTAGGTCTGCAGGAAAGGAAGGAGAGCTGTCACCATGCCACCACCTGCTGACTCATGAAGCCTCCTGGGTGTAAAAGTAAGTGGGGACCATTTGTCCTCCTGCCTCTTAGAGTAAGAAACATAAAGCAGCAGGAACTGGACACAAAGAAATGGAGCCCCCTCTGTTTCTGTACTGCTTTCCACTACCGTAGCTTGAACTTGACTAGAAGTGACAGTATGGCCATTTACTGGAACTCTTTGTGAGTCTGCTTTCCTCTCTTAAACCACTGAAAGCTGAAAAGATACTTTTTAATTTTTATTTGGGTTCCTGAACTATTACTCTTTCCCTGTTTGGACCTTTCAGTTGAAAATGCATAAAGCCAATTTTTAAAAACCCATGACTCTAATCTTTCTCATGTAAAGAAGCTTTAGCGTGTTCAAAGCATTTTCAAAGCAAAATGTCCACAATAATGTTACAAATCACCATTTGTTGGTGATTGGCATTCCTAAAGCAGACTCACCACACGGGGTCTTCAAAAGCACAGTATTTCCTCTGAATACTCCAGAGTTCAAATGCTCCAAAAAAAAAAAAAAAAAAAAAGACACCAAACAAAACCAAAACATAAAATACCCCTAAAGCAGCAGAGGCTAAATACCAGCAAAAATAATTCTTTGGTATTACACCTTACTGTGCTAGGAGTCTTACCAGCCACAAATTAGTTATTTATAGAACAAAGAAGAAAACTTTGAAGAACATAAATATATTAAAGCTCAAGCCTCACACTTATTTGCTGTATAAACTTTTGGTGGATTGGGAGGAACTCTTCTAAGAGCAGTCTTCCTAAACTAGACAAGTCAATAAAACTAAGGTCAAAAGTGCCAGCAAGGAATGGAGCAGGAGGCATTAATGAGAAACTGAAAAGTCTTTCTGGTGCTTGGGCATGGGAGCTTAAAGAAGAGACTAAAAGGAAGACAGTGCACAAAGCAGATGAGAGAGGGCATCCAGGTTGTATTTCCAAAAGTAGCAGAAGGACAGAATGGGTCAAGTCACTGGATAGACATTTGCAGTAAGGAAAAAAATCCAAGGGAACATAAGTCAAGGTATAGCTGGTAGGGGGATTATGAAAGCTTTTGAGGATGGGTTTGCCTTAGTCTGCAGCACGAGGTGAAGGTAACCCAAATCTTTGAGTCATCATTCAAACTGGAACTCCTGCATGCAGAAGAAATTGTCCAAGGAGGCTGTGGATGCCCCATCCCTGGAGGCATTCAAGGCCAGGCTGGATGTGGCTCTGGGCAGCCTGGTCTGGTGGTTGTTGACCCTGCACACAGCAGGGGGTTGGAACTGGATGATCATTGTGGTCCTTTTCAACCCAGGCCTTCTATGACTCTGTGTTTCTTTCTATTTACAAGTTGTTCACCATCATTCAATGCTGCCATGTGTGAATACTACAATACCTATCTACTGGCATGCCAAAAGATATTTCTCTCCACTCTGCACCTACCATGAAGCTCTCCTGACCTGGCAACATGTGTTTTGCAGAAACCTGCATCCCAAATCCTGAGAAGTCCCTGACTCCCTCCAGGACACTGAAATAACTGCTGTAGCCTATCAGCACAAAGGACGAAATGTTCTTACTACAAAAGGAGATGAAGCTGTGCAACAATAAGTTTTGTAGGACTCAGTTTTCCTTTTTGTCCCATCTCTTGTGACTGAGTTTTGTGAGAAAGCATGATGAAGAGGGATGCTTGTTTTCCCCTGTGCTTTGGTGGTTAAATGTCTCCCATTTCTAAATTTTCAAAATTCTATTCACATATCTCTTCTTCCTTTGATTGTCAGTTCCAGTTTGCACCATTTTCAAGATTGGTAAACATTATACACTGCATATTCCCCAAAGGAAATATTATGCAAATTGCTCCTGAACACCACAGATACAAGTGAGGTCGTGACATTATACAGATATGCCACATTAACATAATAGAAAACAAATCTGAGATGAAGGGGATGTGAACTAAATAAAGATTCTCTCTCTTAAACATCAAAGTTGTGCTGGAGTATTTCTTTCTGCTTTACAGGAGAGCAAAAACATTGATAACAGGCAATTGATGCTATGGACAGTGGCTGTGAAGCAGGTAAAGACACTGCAGGATCAAGCCAAATCAAATATGAATCTATCACCTCACCTTTGGTAAACTTTAATGAAGGAAGGCAGGAGCTTTAAATAACTATTTTATGGCCAAAGGGCTGCTTTTGTGTTTTGCTCTAAAAAGCAAACAAGCAATGAAAGCACAAGCTAAGCATCATCTGTCTGTGATATACAAAAAAAGAGGGTAATATTTAATGAGCTGAAAAACAAGTCAGAGGAACCCTTAGAAATGACAACAGATCAATGCCTGAGAAAGCAGGAAACAATGCAAAAGAAAAACAAGAGCTGACAGTGTTAAAGGATCAACACAGTTGACTGAAGAAGCAAAACAGCAGCAAGGAGAATGGAAAAGTCAAAACTCCCATTTCTGGTGCCAGGAAAAGAAGTCTGAGCAGAAAGAAAAAGGTATTCAGATCTCTCTTTCTGAACTTTGTAGCCAAAGCAATCGGAAGGACAAGAAAAACAGTCCTCAGTGAGTTATACCTTTCTTTGGATAATGAAGACACTTCACTTCCAGGCCAGATAATCTGCTGACTTACAGATAGGGTGCTTATTTGTTTTTTTTAGTAAGATGAAAATTGAAGGGCTTATTTCAAATGAAGGGTTTAAGAAAGAGTTCAGAATACAAAGATTTGGAAACCTTTCAGAGCACAATGCCACTACCCCCAGTGGGCGCAGCTCCCGATAAGCTCCCTAAAAATGCAGCTGCTGGATGCCAAACCCAGCAATTCATGTTCTTGCAAAGAGCTCAGCTGATGCGGATTGCTCTGGTAGTTTAAGCCCGTTGAAGTCATGAGGGTGCCTGCCCTTCATTCCAGTCTCATACTGAAAAGTGGTTCTCCTTCACTCTCATGATGTTACTACTCCCACTAGATTTTGCTGTCTCACAGGAATTCAGTCGAATGCTATTTTCTGTGGTTTATATGCCTTCCCATGTATGCACGCCTTCCCATGCACACCAGAAGGAATGATGCATTTGATCAAAGGGTGATGGTTCTGATGACTTCCCACAGGACTGACAAGTCAGGAGGGTGCTGTAAATGTGGGAGGAATAAAAATATCTAAATACAGTTAAAACAATCAGGGACCTACTTACACTGGGCAGGGAAACAACTCAGCTGTCCCAGCAAACTAGCCTTGCAAAACCCAGGACTAGTTGTTCAGCTAGTAACTACTCAGGGCCATGTGGACAGGTTTCTTAAGGAAAGATGGGGAAATGTGAAAGAACTGTGCTGGTGCAAGATGCTCATGAAATTCAGAATGAAAGGTTAGTAATGGGCAGGGTTTGTAAGAGACACCAAAGGGAAATGCTGTTAGACCTGTTGCTTAGGAGTCTTGACGATACCACCTCAAGAGAAGGACAGAAAGGAACTCCACACCACTGAGTAGATGCTTGGTTGCTCTAAGAATCTCCCCAAAGATGGTGCAAGAGCAGTGTGATCTCTGTTGCCATCATAAAAAATGTCTTCTTCACAGAGCAAACAGGCTGAGACACACAAAGCAGCTTCATCACAAGCCAGAAGCCTGTCTTTTCCACTGACTCCTGGGATGAAAACCACTTGTTTCCCTCTCTCACACAGTCCTCCAGTGTTTCGATTGTTCTGGTTGGCCAAGACTTTGCAGTTTAGTACTGTTTTGTAAGGACAGCAGTGTTTTGGTGTAGCCCCACTAGTTTCTTTTGGTCCACTTGTCCCCATGTCATGTTTCTGAGATGTAAGTAACCATCATGGGATGTAACACAGCTACATCCACTACTTAGCAGAGTCCATTTCCTGGAGTTGAGTGACTGCACTGTCACCAACCTGTGCTTTAATCAGAGTAATTCCCATGCTTTATTTTTACTTTATTACTCATGTTACTGCCTAAACAACTCCTGGGGTTGCTTTTTGCTAATAAGGATATTCCAAAGGCTTATTGACTATTTTCAAGCATTTTGCTCAAAGGATACCAAGTTAAGTCAAAAGTAAACGTGGAAATCTATTGTTTACTTAAATGCTTCAGTCTTGCACAGGGCTAAAAGAAACACATGGCTTTGATAAGATCTGGCTTTCTATTGGATTTCTGGCAGAGCTGAAAGGTGTGAGATGACGTTTTCTAAAGCCACTACATAGAATAAAACCAGTAAGTGATGTGAGTTGTTCAGAGATCAGTCACAGAACCAGGGTCTAGCCCAATCCTTCAGATAGGGAAATACAACAAAATTTTTCTTGAAGTTGCTTTGGGCTCCAAACAAGAACTTTAAATCTCAGTACGATTAAGATATTAGCCAGCCACAAACACAGTTAATAATTCAGTGTCTCTGCAAATGGAGATCAGATTGCTGAGACAGACTTTCTAGCATATTTTTCAAACTTTCCAGTTTTTGTAAGCATCTTGTGAGTCTAAGTCCCATCTGCAGAAGTAACCAAAGCTTTTGAGAGATCAAATCTCACAGAAAGTCAATCAGCAAGACCTAGTTTCCAAGCAGCCAAAATCTCTTCAGAGGAATTTGTTGAGTGACTGGAGAGTCACTCACTGAGTGCCCAACTTGACACACCTCAATGACAACTCATTTTCATGCAGTTTTGAACACCTCCTCCATCAAAACCAAGCTTTTATAAACGGTCTCCAAGCAGTCCACATCTGTGATGTTTAAATCAACATATCACTAATGGCTTATACAGATCTTGCCCATAATCCCATAGATCATTCAAAGAATGTGGAAAACACTACTTCTTCTCTAGTCTAGAAGATGACTAGAAGACCATGCATTTGGGGCCCATGCAAACCAATCCACACACCTAATTTACAAAGAGTTAAATCGCACAAGCCAACTTATTTTACCTCATTTATGTTGTTATCTAGAAGTTGGGTATCTAGTCCCAGCTCATCACCTGAACTCTCTTTAAGAAAATGGAAGGAGATAAGAGTGGAAAGCAGATAAGAAAATGGAAGATCATTTCATTAGAAAAGGCTGTATTATCAGACCTTCTTATCTACTATAAGTAAACGTTCAGATTTGTATCTTAATAGAAGTACCTCCAGCTAAATCTAATTGGGTGAAAATATTCTGACAGTCATCTTTTCAGCACAGGACCAAAATCTTTGACAAGACTCCTGAAATAATAAGGTCTCTGAAATGTTGACAGTAATTTAATCTGTAAAGCAGAGCCTTTAAAGCCAAGCCAATGTGCTCATGCGTTACTAGCTATGCACAATTTAGACATCCACCAATTCAATAAGTAACAATTTTCTTTTCAGAAAGAAAGCTGATATTTCTGAAGAAGCTAAATTATAACTTTACCTTCCTCTATTTGCTGAACTTCTAAACCACATAAACAGGAATTTGGTGTCTTATCATTCTTTAGAGCTAAAATTAAAAAAGATTGATTAACTAAAAAATTGAATCATAGAGAGATGAAAGTATATATTACTTGTGGAAATTAGGCAGAAATGGCATGAGGCCTTGCATATTTGCAAATACGAGGGACAGCAAACCTGAGTTAAGATCAAGTCTGGTACAAAGTCAGAAGCTTGTGGAGCACTTTGCAGAATGGGATCCGACTGGATCCATTTCAGGAGATGAAGTATAAAGAGTAGTAGACATTAAAGATTTCTTAACTGAGTCCTGGTGCCTTTGGCATGTAATATTTGCCTATTTTTTCCCAGAAATATAAAAGCAAAGTTAAACTGACAAGAAGTATTAATTTCTCATTAAATCTTACAAAATGGGATGTTCTATTTATCTTTAAAGAAAACTGTCAGAAATGAAGTTGTAAGCCGAGAATCCTTGAGTGTTATTTCAAAGCTGATTAAAATAGCTGGAAGAAAAAACAAAAAGACTTGGTATAAAGGTGTGGAGGTTGATTGCATTCATGTTGTGCCAGTAGAGGGAAGATCTGTTGCATTAACTGAGGGCATTGGAGTGAGACTGAAAGGCATGAAAGCTTTTAGGTGCACACAAATTGAAGAATACGTATGCAGAAGACATGTAATTGGGTGTAACACTAACAGAGGACCATTTGTCAGCGAGGAATGGCAACAAAAGCATTCACTGCCCGGAAAATGTTGTCTGGGCAGCCAATTATTTAAAAAAGAAACAACAAAAAAACAAACAGTAGCAATAATAGGAGCTCTATCCTGTGGAAAAGGAAAAAGGAATAGAACAAATATTTAAAGAGGTTTTCTTTGTGTGAGAGGTGAAAAACTCCTGTCAGCACTTCTGAAATAAGTGGCCACTTCTTCAACCACAATGAGTAAATCCTGTGTTCAGTAAGGTAATAAAGGACCTGAAGGCACTTCTGTAGCTATCAGTATCCAGATCATGAGTAATGAGAGCTCCAAAACATCTGTCCAAGTGCAACAATTGATAGGATGCCTTCCAGAGAGACCTAGTCAGGCTTGAACAGTGGGTCCAAGAGAACCTTGTAGAATCATAGAATTGTTAAGGTTGGAAAAGACCTCTATGATCATAAATCCAACCATCAATCCATCCTCACCATGCCCACTGAGCCATGTCCCTCCTCAGAGGTTTCCTTTCCAGGTAGGGAATGAATAGAGAAGTCCCATGTGTGAGCCCTGCAGACCAGACTAAGAATTAAGACAATGCTGAGGCTTAATCCTCAGGTAATGCTGTCTTAATGCACGTGCTTAGAATCCATGTGCTCTGGTGCCCATCGCAAAGCAGCACTTCCTCCTGTCAAATAATATAGAAGTTAATCCTGGATTTAAATGCTGCTTGGCAACTGTGGAGCTATGCAATTTACGTTATGAGGTGCAACATACCCAAGTGCAAGGTTCTTGCAGATTGGTGACAGTAACCCCCACTATCAATACAAGCCAGGGGACAAAAGTATTGAGCACAGTCCTGCTGAAAGAGGCTTGGGGGTACTGATGGATGGCAAGTGGGACATGAGCCAGCAACGTGTCCCAACAGTCTGGAAAGCCAATTGCATCCTGGGCTGCATCAAAAGAAGCGTGGCCAGCAGGTTGAGAGGAGATTCTGCCTTTCTGCACTGTGCTGGAGACCTCATTTGAAGTACTGCATCCAGATGCAGCATTCTCAGTACAGGAGAGATGTGGACCTGTTGGAGCGCTCCCAGAGGAGGGCCACAAAATGATCCAAAAGATGGGACGCCTCTCTTATGAGGACAAGCTGAGAGAGCTGGGGCCGTTCAGCCTGGAGAAGGGAAGGCTCCAGGGAGACCTGAGAGCAGCCTTTCATATCTAAAACAGGGCTATAAGAAGGAAGGGGAAAAAAAGAAGATTTTAGCAGGGTTTGTTGTGATAGGACAAGGAGAAATATTTTCAAAGTAAAAGAGAGGAGATTTAGATTGGACATAAGGAGGATGTTTTTTACGATAAGGATAGTGAGGCACTTACATAGGTTGCCCAGAGAAGTGGTGGATGCCCTGTCCCTGGACACATTCAAGGTCATATTGGATGGGTCTCTGAGCAACCTGATCTAGTTGTAGGTGTACTTGTTCATTGCAGGGAAGTTGGACTAGATGACCTTTAAGGGTTCCTTCCAACTCAAAGGGTTCTATGATGAGTCTATGATGATTCTATGACAATTCATTTTTGCACATGCTTCGAGAGCTTCCTTTCCAAAATAGCACGTTTTCTTAAACGGATGAAAAGCCATACAAGATCATATAGTGCCAGAGCAGGGTTGCACTCCTTCATTTTTATCAGCACTTCAACAAACTTTACATTCAACTTACATGTATCTTGCAGACATATTTTAGTCAGTGCCCATTTGAGAGCAAAATAAAAATTGTTAATTAAAGACAGAAGAGCTGATAGTAAAAATTATGAAAATTGCTGTCTAAGCTCAGATCTTGCTAAGGCTTTAGAAGAAGATTTCCAGTTTGGAGTGATTACGCAAGACAGTTATTCTGGCTGTATGAAAGGCATCTTGACTCATGCATCTATGACCTGATGTCATCTCGATGGGAGAAGAAAGTCATCACTTCTTTCTGATGTTATCAAAATGAAGTGTGCCTGTGTATCATGAAGATAATGCCTGGAAAAAGGTATTCCTGGGACAAATCCAGATCACATAACCTTGTAATCTGTTTAGGTTCTTATATCAGGATATCATCTGAGGTGAGATGGCAGCTGCAAAGCAAAAGAAGCCTCTCTGTGACTGGTAGAAAACAACGTCTGTCCTACAAGACAGAAAGTCTATCCTTGGAAAAGACACTGTCATTTTAGTTTCATGGATTTAACCACAAGTTAACCCCAGACATTAATTTTGCCCTCTCATCTGCCTTGCAAGAAATACTGGCTTGCTGGATGTCCCATTGCACAAAGTAAACATTTCAAAAAGTGTTTTCTCACAGATCCTGTCATCATCTGCCATATTTTTCTCATATTCCGTTGCTTTAACTTTTTTAGAAGGATACTGGTAAATGCATTTCTAATCAGTAATCTGATACAATCACTACAGCATGGACAAAATATTGAGGAATATATGATATGATTGAGGAATATATGATATGATGGTAACAATTTACTACTACCTAGGAAGGGTCAGGGATCTAAAGAGTTTTTAAATACTTCAACGAGTCAGTAACTTAATGTAATTGAAATATAGGACTACTGAACTTTTCTGAATATACTTAGCTCTTTCATTTCACTGTCTTCTGTCAGAGGATTCCAGGAAACACTATTCTTTACGATTAAAGTAATATGCTACATTATGTAAAGTGTCTTGGTATTCTAGGTACTTGCATTTGAGTATACTTTTTTGCATGTTTCTAATTTAGCTACAGGCAGAGGATTTGACAAAAATCCTTTTGCAGAGAAATATAATCATGAAAGCTAATCCCACAGACCCTGAGCTGGATTGCAGGATTGTGATCCAAGGGAGAAGAGCACACAGGACACAACATCAGCAACTTCTGAAATCTCTAGTTCTCACAAATACCTGCAAAATCTCCTGTGCACTATGTAGTGGAACTAGAAAATGAATTATTCCCTTTCTCATATCCTTTTTCACCATGTTTCTGTATTGCAGGTGAGAGGAGTGAAATAACAGTATAACCAAACCACTTACCAACATAGCCAGGAGTTCCGCAGGCTGTGGACATCACATCTCCTTTACCCTCCATCTTAGACAATCCAAAATCACTGATCATGATTTTTGACTCTTCATCCTGGCTGTAGTAAAGCAAGTTCTCAGGCTAGAAAGAAGAACAAGCAAAGCTGAATGTGTCAGCCTAATAACAGGATTGGTCGTTGCTTATATTTAATACAATTCTTTGTTATACCATGCACTAACATCATTTTGTTCCCCTAAATCTTAAAGGGTTGCTCTTACAACCTGTATGGAGAACATCTTCAGACTCCTCCATGGTGGCAACTGGAAAAAGCTGACACCTTGAGCTTTGAGTTACCTGAACTTACCTGCAGTCGTGAATTTCTCGTTGGCACCTCAAATATGAACTAAGCTTCATCTTTTATTTGGGAGGCATGTCTAATATACCATTGTTTCCAAGAGATAAAACAAGTATTCATTTGAAAGCAGGTAAATATGTTAAATCCAGGTAGCATAACCCTATTATTATTGTTTTTTAAAAAGTGCTAGTCGTATTATACAGCATTAAATTTAAAAAAAACAAAAAAGAAAGAAAGAAAGAAAGAAAGAAAGAAAGAAAGAAAGAAAGAAAGAAAGAAAGAAAGAAAGAAAAGAAAGAAAGAAAGAAAGAAAGAAAGAAAGAAAGAAAGAAAGAAAGAAAGAAAGAAAGAAAGAAAGAAAGAAAGAAAGAAAGAAAGAAAGAAGGAAAGAAGGAAAGAAGGAAAGAAGAAGGAAAGAAGAAGGAAAGAAGGAAGGAAAGAAGGAAGGAAAGAAGGAAAGAAAGAAGGAAAGAAGGAAAGAAGGAAAGAAGGAAAGAAGGAAAGAAGGAAAGAAGGAAAGAAGAAAGAAAGAAAGAAAGAAAGAAAGAAAGAAAGAAGAGAAAGAAAGAAAGAAAGAAAGAAAGAAAGAAAGAAAGAAAGAAAGAAAGAAAGAAAGAAAGAAAGAAAGAAAGAAGAAAGAAAGAAAGAAAGAAAGAAAGAAAGAAAGAAAGAAAGAAAGAAGGAAAGAAGGAAAGAAGGAAGGAAAGAAAGAAGGAAGGAAGGAAGGAAAGAAGGAAGGAAAGAAGGAAGGAAAGAAGAAGGAAAGAAGGAAGGAAGGAAAGAAGGAAAGAAGGAAAGAAGGAAAGAAGGAAAGAAGGAAAGAAAGAAGGAAAGAAAGAAGGAAAGAAAGAAGGAAAGAAAGAAGGAAAGAAAGAAGGAAAGAAAGAAGGAAAGAAAGAAGGAAAGAAAGAAGGAAAGAAAGAAAGAAAGAAAGAAAGAAAGAAAGAAAGAAAGAAAGAAAGAAAGAAAGAAAGAAAGAAAGAAAGAAAGAAAGAAAGAAAGAAAGAAAGAAAGAAAGAAAGAAAGAAAGAAAGAAAAAGGAAAACAGTAGCATTAGAAATTTTTATATCTTCTCCATTGGGAATCAACCATTGCAACAGAGAAAATGACTTTAAAATCACAGAATTATTCAGTGATGTTTTAGCTGCAGATGATTAGGAAAAAAATGCTGCAGAACTGAGCACAGCAACTTCTTTATTCTGAAAGAAAACAGGAGTTGTTCCATGAAGCCCTGAACCTTCACATCAAAGTCAGCAGGTTGGAATGTTCAACCAGTTCCCAGACGCCAATCTGCAAATCCTCCATCTATAAACTGTGAATACCCTACAGAAAAGCTCTTGCTATCTGCTGTGAACAGTCTCTTCCCATGCATGGTATTTGGCTTTGCAAAAAGGTCCAGTACCTGCTAGAACCCTGACAACCCAGCAACAACAATTTACCATTGCACCACATGGACTGTGAGGTCTTCATCTATAAGAGTGATGGATATCCAGTGTGGGCTTCTTCCTTAGAAACTAGTACAAATGCCTACCCACATGCAACACATTTTGTCTATCAGGCTGTTATGTGCTTCAGATGTGGGTTTCCAGGAAATGATGAGAAGCAGATGGGACCACGCAACATCATTAAATTCCCTGGGACACTTCCAAGCTTGGATGTGTAAGGAGAAGCAATTGTACTGCAGCAGCTCTGGTATCTGTCCTCCTTTCTTCTTCACCATAAACTCCTATTCTGGGGAAAGAGGTGGATGAAGAAAAAATGGAAGCTGACATTACCTTCCCATACTCTGGGGTTCCTGCTCAATCTCAAGTGGACATGAAAGTGCTTTGTGTCTGCCTGGTTCCAGCATAATATCACATAGTAATGCCTTCATCATGGGACATGATAACCACAAAGGATTTACAAACTAAGGGAAAGCTGTAACTGTAGCTGTGAATCAACTGGAACTGAGGCAAAAAAGGAAACAATTCTGTTAATTGAAATAAAAATAATATAGCATTCATAGAATCATAGAATGGTTTAGATTGCAAGGAACATTTAAGACCATCTAATTCCAATCCCCTGCTATAGGCAAGGATACCTCTCTCTAGATTAGGTTGCTCAAAGCCCCATCCAGCCTAGCCTTGAATGCTTCCAGAGAGGGGGCATCCACAACCTCATTGGCTCCAGTGTCTCACCACCCTCACAGTAAAGAATTTATTCCTAGTATCTAGTCTAAATCTACTCTCTTCCAGTTTAAAGTCATTTCTCCTTGTCCTCTCACTAGCTGCCCTTTTAAAAAGTCCCTCTTCAGCATTCCTGTAGGCCCCCTTCAGGTACCATAAGGCCGTTACAAGGTCCCCCTGGAGCCTTCTCTTCTCCAGGCTGAAGAATCTCAACTTTCTCAGCCTGTCCTCATAGGAGAGGTGTTCCAGCCCTCTGATCATCTTGGTGGCCCTCCTCTGGACCCACTCCAACAGCTTGATATCCTTCTTGTGTTGGGGACCCCACAATTAGATGCAATACTTCAGGTGGGTTCTCACCAGAGCAGAGTGGAGGGATAGAATCACCTCCTTCAACCTACTGGTCAATTTGTCATGATGCAACCTAAGATACGGTTGATCTTCTGGGCTGCCACCACACATTGCTAGCTCATGTTGAATCTTTAACTGACACCCCCAAATCCTTCTCGTTTGGGCTGCTCTCAAATCATTCTCCACCCAATCTATAACTGTGCTTGGGATTGCCCTGGTCTGGGTAGAGGACCTCACACTTGGCCCTGTTGAACTTCATAACGTTGGCATGGACCCACCCCTCAAGCTTCTCCAGGTCCATCTGGATGTCATCCTTTCCCTCTAAGGAGTCAACTTTACCACTCAGCTTCATATCATCTGCAAACTTGCTGTGAATGAAAGTGATCCCACTGTCCTTGTCAACCTACAAAGATGCTAACGTCAGTCCCGGCATCAATCCCTGAGGGATGTCGCTCATCATCACTTGGAAACTGAGCCATTGACTTTAATTTCCTGTGTGCAACCATCCAGCCCATTCCTTATCCAGAGAATGGTCCATGCGTCAAATCCATTTTTCTCCAATTTGGCAACCAGGAAGTCATGCTCAGCAGTGTCAAATACTTTGCACAAGTCCAAGTAGATGGCGTCAGTTGCTTTTCCTCTATCCACTGACACTGTAATTCTATCATAAAAGGCCACCAAGTTTGTCAAGTATGACTTGCCCTTGGTGAAGCCATATTGGTCAACACCAATTACCTCATCTTTATTTTTCATTTATCTTATTAGGGCTTTCAGGAGGATCTACTCCATGATCTTGCCAGGCACAGAAGTGAGACTGACTGGCCTGCTGTTTCCTGGATCTTTTTTCCCCTTCTTGAAAATGGGGCTTATGTTTTTACTTTTCCAGTCAGTAGGAACTTCACCAAACTGCCATGACCTTTCAAATATGACGGCCAGCGGCTTGGCAACTTCATCTGCCAGTTCTCTCAGAATGAATGGATCTCATTGGACTCTGTGGCTTATGCACCTTCATGTTCTTCAGTTGGTCTGAAACCTGATCTTCACATACAGTGGGCAGATCTTCCTTCTCCCAGTTCTCACCTTCACTTTCTGCAGCTTGGGCAGTGTGGCTGTAGCCTTTGCTGGTGAAGACTGAGGCAAAGAAGTCACTAAGCACCTCAGCTTTCTCCATATCCCTCATGACCAGGTCTGCAGTTTTCTTCCAGAGTGGACTTATGTCTTCCTTGGCCTTCCTTTTATCACTGATATACACATAGAATATTTTCCTTTTCCCCTGCATGTCCCTGGCTAGATTTAATTCTACCTGGGCTTTAGCTCTCCTAACCTGATCGCTGGTTGCTTGGATAACTTCTCTACTCTCAGGTAACCCATTCCTGCTTCCACTCTCTATAGACTTTCTTTTCTTGCTTAAGTAAGTCTAGGGGTTCCTTGTTGACCCATGGAGGCCTCCTGACATTCTTGCCCACCTTCCTTTTTCTCGAGGTGCACTGCTTGGGGGAGGTGGTCCTTGAATACTGACCAGCTTTCTTGGGCCCCTCTTCCCTCCAGAGCTTTCTCCCATGTCACCCTGCCAAGCAGTTCCCTGAGGAGTTAGGAGTCTTCTCTCTTGAAGTCCAGAGTAGCAAACTTGCTGCACATCCTCTTTGACATCCTAAGTGTCTTGAACTCCACCATTTCTTGGTCACTGCAGCCAAGGCTGCCCTTGAACTTCATGTTACTCACCAGCCCCTCCTCAATGGTGAGGACAAAGTCCAGCATAGCACTTTTTTTGTGGGTTCCTGTACCACTTGGAAGAGGAAGTTGTAGCATTAATGTTTTTATCATGATACCTCTTAAGTCCAGTGCTTTGGGTGGCCTTTATAATGCCTTTCTGACTGTCCTGCAGCCCTTTTCCAAACTTATGCCATCCCTTGAGCCCTCAACTCCACATTTTTTCTCTTAATGTCCTTCCTGGTGCCTACAGGTAGTTGAAACCTTATGAATTTCAAAATGCTGGCAGCCATTCCAGATTGCAGAACTAAACAGGAAAAACATGTTTCTGATACTGATCAGCTGCTGGTGAGGCAGAGTTGGAATTAAGAGAAAGACAATTGTTTTCTAACGATTTCTACTTACTCATCTCAGATCCCTCATTTATTGATGTTTAGCAAGGCCAATAAATCTACCCATTTAAAACTTAAACCTGCTTAAAACTTATTTAAAGCAATTCCACTTTTTATAAAGTGAGCTGGTTAATTCAAGAAGCATTAACAAGATGGCTCTGTATCAAACAGAGCTGCTCTCTCCTTTCACTCCTTTTGCCAGTCCTCGATTTCATTGGATTTCATCTGCTTCCATCTCTTGTTAATTTCTGCTGTGTTATTGATATTAGAAACTTGGAGCACAGATCTGCTTTTCCTGACTACAGCAAGTACTATTTTGGTATCTAAATAACACATAATTGCAATAAATAATTGTTACAGATATTTCAAGGGTTGTATTTTTATAGAGTGGATTCTTTCCCAGAGTTTCAATTTAGGGGATCACAATTTGAAACTTGCACTTATCTTGATAGTCTAAAACCAAAAAAAGCCTTATTATATTCCTATTTTAGCCATCATGGTATGTTTGTGCTAATAGATGTGTCACAGCAGGTGTTCCTCACATACGATATTTTAGGAGTCATTTTAACAACAGATAAGCTACTGACAAACTCTTGCAAACAAAAAGAAAAAGAGCTGGTCTTTGCCCCAAAATACTGCTGAAGAAAGATATTTGTTTGATTTAAATTCATCGTATCCTTCAATAAACTACTGAAGCAATTTGTAGATCTATCTACTTTCTAATTACTATATGTCATGTTTTATTATGGGAACGTTTTATGGGAACAGCCCTCACACAGCAAAAAGATTCACACTGGGAGTAGATAATGCATTCAATTTAAAATTGCATTCAAAATTAAAACTATATACATACATGTTTGTGGCTCCTGACTTCTCTGATGTTCATTCAGTCTTTATATATAATTTGACCTATTTTGCCAAAATCCAATATACGTGAGGACAGCTCAATGCTACAGCATCAACTTAAAGCCACTCCTGTTTCTGGCATCCTTCCAAAAACTAAACCAAAAATGTTGTCACCAATTTTTTAGTTCAATTTTTAGCTTTTTGACTTTTTTTTTTTTCTAGTGTCTCCTACTGATTTATGATTTAAGATGACTAAAGACAGAATGGTTTAGCTGTATGTTATGAAATCCAGGCCTTTCTGCTTATCCTAATGACATTTTAAATTATGAAAACAATTTAGAAATAATGCTTACTTGTTTTCACTGTAATTGTTGTGGTGTGTTGGTTTTGTTGTTTTTTTTTGTTGTTGTTGTTTTGGTGTTCGTTTAAACCAGGAAAGCTGAGGGCTTCTGATATAATAACATGGTGCAGTTGAAAGGATGACTATCTTAAAATCACACTGGCACACAATGTTCCTTAGAAGAATTCTTGCTGTGAAAAAGATCTCCAGAAACACTGGACTAAATAGCAGGATGGGAAATCATTCAACTCTCCCAAACAGTTTATTTCTATGAATAATTTTTAAGTAAGAGTAAATATAGCACAGAAAACCTTCAAGATAATGTGCAACAGTAAGCACTTACATCCCAGCTGAGTTTTTTATTTTTTAATGTAATGTTCTAGACTTTAATGAATGACTTCTTTTCCCAAATCATACGTGCAAAACACCTGTTGACTCTAACAGCATTGTCTGCAAGAGTTCTTATTAAAATCAATTACAGTTGAAGGATACATAACCCTCAGAGCATCCTTCTTATGGTAAATCCTTACAGAAACATCCATCCCCAGGGGAGGCTGGACTTGTGTGCATTACACTTGCATAATTACACAACCTTCATTAACTGACTGGAAGACTAGGTCAAGTTGTAGTCATACCTTGAGGTCCCTGTGGACAATGCCCATTCGGTGCAGGTAGTAGACAGCATCCAGGACCTGTCGGATCAGGGTGCTGGCATCCTTCTCAGTGTAGAACCCCTTCTCAACAATACGGTCAAAAAGCTCTCCCCCAGACACTCTGGAAAGCATAATGGCGTGTAGAAGCATGAGGATGTGCTTTGTAACGTGCTTTATATCCCTCTCAAGAATGGTCATGGACATGCAGCAGCCACAGACAGTCCAAACACTAGAGCTCAGGAGGCTCCTCCAGTGTCCCAACAAGGATTTGCTTCCTCAAAATCCAAGGGAGGGTTCCTACCCCAGCGACCAGAGCAGTACATATACCTAGAGTTGCCCCAGATGTAGCATCCAGCACTTGCTCTTGTTGGACTTCCTGTGGTTGGCCATTACCCAGCCCTCTAATTTGTCAAGATCTCTCTGCAAGACCTATAGAATACATATATGTTCATTTATCAGCAGCCACAAATCCTTTGGTCAAATGAGTCTTACTTGAGCACAGCCTCTGCCTGGCACTGAAGGCAGGCAGTTATTGATGAAGGAGCACAGATTATGAGTGCAATTAATCACCAGATGACATAGATGGGAAAAGTATTCCACTACTCAAAGAGGAAAGAAAATAAAACCTTGACATCCCACTATTTAACGTCTTCTATATTATGCTTTTTCTCTGCCGTGCTAGAAATAACACATTCTGAGCCCAATCTTAAATAAAGAATGGACACATTAAAATTCCCTAGAGGGATATTGGGGGAAACAAAAGAGGAAAGAAATGTCTGAGTAATTGAAATAATAAAACTGTCAGCAAAAAAACTGCCCTACTAGGGTAAATAAAATATTTCCATTTTAACAAGCAAAACCTATTAAAAATAAAATGAATGTGACGTGTTTTTTCAGCAAGTTGCACCACTTAGCATATCATAAATAGCACTGTAAAACTTTCTTTAAAAACAAACCCAATAAAAGAAAGTAATAAATGATTACAGTCATTAAATACATATGGACTGGGAGTTTGCCATTATACAAATACTAGGTAATTCAGCCACAGCCACTCCAGGCAATAATCAGCTTGAATAATGCCATGAAGTCACTTCCTAGGGAAGTTTGGAACCTGAATGGAGGAGAAAGTTACCACTAAAAAAGAGCAAGTTCAACTTCTAAATTGAAAAACACTCTGGAAAGAAAAAAGAAAAAAAAATAACAACAGATAATCCCCCTATTAAGTACTAGGCAAACAAACCAAATAGTCTGCTAAAATACTGACATTAAACTGAAGTTCTGCTGTAAAGGTGCAGTTCCCACAGCTGAAGTTCCCCCAGAAGACCCATGGCATTTTCTGTGGGGCTAGATGCCCATTGCTTGCAGAGAAGGGCCAATGTAGCCAGGCTGACAGTGGAGCTAGGAAGGCCCTGGTATCATACCAAATTGGAGAGCCCACGAGTCTGAGCAGAGCAGGGAAAGAAGCACTGCAATTGGAGGATTCCTCAAATGCCATCACACGACAGACTGCTCTGAGAGCACACCCTGAACCCCACATGGGAAACCTTGAATTAGAAACCTATCTTACCTAGTTTCATAGAGTCACTGAGGTTGGAAAAGACCACTGAGATCATCTAGCCCAACCATCAACGCACCCCCACTATGCCCACTAAATCATGTCCTTCAGTGCCATATTTACCCTCTTCCTAAACACCTGCAGGGAAGCTGACTCCACCACCTCCCAGGGTTTCTCACAGAAGGAGCTGTATGTGTATATAGATATGTACATACCTATACAGATGCACAGGATGTTGCTACAAGCCCCTCTTAGCCCTGCACCCTTTGCATGCCCCATAGCAACATGACGGGTCTTGCCACAGGAGAACAATCACAATCTCTACCTCACCATTCAGAGAAGGCAAATAGTGTTACTCAATCTGGCTCCTATTAGCTGACTGTCTTTTTATATTTCCCCCTCAGCTCTTTTGTTTCCCATGGATTGACTGCACTGAAAATTGGGCCCACGCAGTAATTAATATGACTGAACACAGCACATATCCCAGTGAAAATGCCATGCCTGCTGTCTTGCAGTTTCATGGAGTTGCTTTGGTTGTATTTGAAAGAGTTGCTTTAGTAGGTACTGATTTACTTCAGGTGCATTCCTGCTCAAAGACTCTCTTCCCACATTCAGAGAGTATGCTTCTGTACATATTTTTCCATTAAAATGACCAAATCCCACACCATTCCAGCCCCCTCTCCCTTCCCCTCATGCCTCATTCTTTAATCAAAAGCTTTTCTTAGTAAAATTTAGCTCAGTGGATCTACTGTACCCAGGCTCAATCTGTTTATAATTTTCTTTAAACACGCGGAAAATATTTTCAACCTCTTAAGCGATGCACTGCAAACCAGAATGTAACCCAACCTATGATACTATGATGACTCGATGAACCACTGGTAAGCCCACTTATCCAGAGTGTTAACAGCACCCCAGGGACACACAGTGAGTTGAGGGACTCATGCTCCCATTTACTTGTGTACTGACTCTGTGCTTTAGTGCGTTGGATTTGCATCATGTTTGCACTCACCTACAAAGTCTCCCTTGATGTGGACAAGTATCATGGTTGGAGCTCACCTCCCAGGGATCTCTGCACCCAGAGCCATGGGTGCTATTTTCCATATGGAGCTTTTGTGCGTAGGGCTATCCTTCAAAATCAAGTTAACTCAGTCATGCCACTGGGAATGCTGCTCCCTATGACGCCCAAGGACTGCCATGTCAACAGCAAGCCAGCAAGAGCCAGCTGTGGGGGAGCACCTGGGCTCTTAGCTCATGGTGCAATTGTGTCCTGTTAGTCTAAAGCTGGTCTTGATCCCAACCCCTCTGTCTCATCAACGCTATTCAGAGTTTCCAGGTGGTTCCCTACCAAAGTACATGAAGTTCACCTGGCACTTCACAACAGCTCAAGCTGTGATCTAGCCTCTGGTGGACAAGTCATCAAAGCACCACCAGGTTGAGCTAGAAGAAAGGCAAAGATTCCTAGGGACTCACCAGCGTAGTTTATAAACGCAGATCAGGGATGTGAATGTAAGAAGGATGATCTCTGAATTTAGGAGCAAAAGGGATCTGAGGTCAATATGAAAAATAAGTAAAATATGAGCATTACCCAACAACAGTGAATAGCTTACTGGTCTGAAGTTAAACATTTACAGCTTCCTACAATATAAGTCAGGAAAAGCACATAGCTCAGCCCCTGGGCATAAAGCTGGGAGTGTGAGGTGAGATAAGAAAGACCGAAGGGAATGTTTCTAGGAAGTTCTGCCTTTGAGCATTAGTTTTGTCTAATGAAGGAATTCTTATTAATACAAATATTTCCATTTTTAAAAATTATTTTGCTTTTAATGGAGGGGTTTTCTGTTTGGCTTTAAACTTCCTCTGCATTGTGAAAATGCATGAGAACCAGAAAGCAAACTTTTCTATTTCACCATTCGAAAGGAAGGAGAAATTGGCTGCTCCCATCTCATTGTTCAAACGATGTAAAGCATAAAAAGAAAATGGGTAAACAGATTAATAGATTTTAGACCCAGGAAGGAACATTATGGTTATTCAACTTGACCTCTTGCAAATGTAAGTATGTAATTAAAATTCTCCTTGAGGCCATATCCTGTGGTGCTAATCAGTCAAGGGCATATATTACTAAAGAAATACTCTGTCCTGCAGAAACTTGCATTATTCAGTATATATGTCAGAAAACTGCACCAGCTTTCACATTTGCAGCACATCATAAAATGTTCAGCTTGACTGATGCATGGACTTTTCCTAAGAGTAGCTTTGAATCATTCCTCTTAAAATCTGATACTAACAAATATATGCTCCAAGGCCACCAAAGAAAGGATGTAGGATTAGTTTTAGCTTATTTTTCACATAGAATATTCTTGTGTGCACATGGTAGAAAAGGATGGATGAGTGCTGGCATGCTCTCCTTTGACAGCACTATTCAAAACAACATTGCTGTGGAGTTTATTCTGGAGGGCAGACGGCTTCAGCTCTTCATCACTTCTACAGTGGTGGCTATACCAGAGGTAGTGCCTGTACCAACACTTGCCCATATATTTTCCCTGCACTGTTCAGGATATGACCCAGCACATCATTGCGTCCAATAGCGCCTACCAGCAATCACCTGTGAACACTGATGGGGGCAGTGGCACAGGGTTCTCCCTACCCTTAGATTCTTTTGCAGAAAACTTTGGGTAGAAATGATTTGTGAGCTTTCAGAATCAAACTGTTCAAAATCTTTTTTTTTTTTTTTTTTTTTTTTTTTTGGTGTGTGTGTGTGCATTAGAAGTGCTACATGACACTTGCTGAGCAGCTGTAGTAAGGTTGTACTTTGGAGAACAGACTTCTGTTTCCACTGGGACAAGTCCGTAAGTCCCTGGAAAGCTCAGCTCAGATTTGCTTAGGGATGCAGTGTTGTTTGGCAGTTAAAATCTTTGGAGACAAGATTTTCCTTCATAGAATCCCTACTTTGGAGTTCTTTTAAGCTCCATGATTTTTTGACGTCACTGCTATCTTGTGTTATTCAAAATTTTATTCTGCAGTCAAGTACTCAACACTGAATTCAAAATTTCCCCAGCTCCATCAGTGGTGATGGGTGGGACAGCACTAAGAGTAGGCAAATGACAAAGGACCCCAAGTTTTTGAACTCTTGTGATTAAATGTTACTGAACAACAATTTATGGCGGCCCTCTAAGTGTCAGCAGCTGCTACTGATGTTTATGAAGCACATTCCTGTGGCAAAGCAACCTGAATTGATAAACTCCTGCATTATTTAATCCTAAGGAATACTGTAGCAAACTTTCACATCTCTACCACTCCTCTGAGGTCTGCAACCCCTATGAAGGGCAGTAGATGAGGGCAGTGTTAGCAGTTTGGTTACAGTTTGGAGTGTGATCCTTGCCATTTAAGAAAAGGTCTATGGATATGTCCATAGATTGTTGAGGCCACTTTTCTTCATCACTTTGCATTTAATAAAAAGGCAAAAATGAAGTTTGGTATTGGTGATTTCCATCTGTGCCCTACGTATCAGTCAGTGCTTAGGTGTCATACATCAGGGGCTGGAACCAGGTGATTTTTGAGGTCTCTTCCAACCCAAGCCATTCTATGACTGTACAATTCTATGAATCCTTATAAACAATGGATGCACCATGAGATTCACTGTAAAAAAAAGGCTTTTAAAGAAATTTTGTTAGAATGTGCACAGTATGCATTAAATCAATCAAAAATTGAAGATGTAATTACTCCTTGCTTCATGTATTTCCTTATGTAGGATGTCAGTAAATCAGCCCCAGTAAAATTGCCCTGCTGGTTGTATGCATATATTTACATGTATGTGATTTTTGTTGCCTCAGTCTTTCTCGCTTTGCTTCTGGAAAACAGAAGAGTAGAGCTCTGTAGAAAAACCACACAAAATATGTTTTCCAGTGTCTGGAACAATGTATTTCCTAACTGCAGTCATGTTCCTCAAGTTCTCCATAAAATAAATGGATGGTAAAAATCTGGAGGATATTCCTCACCTGACAGCAATTTAAAAGTAGGTCAGGTTTCAGCACTAATAGGTTGGGTTTGTTTTCCTTTTGACTTGTTTTCCAGTGGAAACCAATCTCAATGTCCTGCCAGCGTTAACTACAAGGAACAGACCTAAAAATAATGAGAACCAAGCTAACTGAAAATGGATCCCATAAATTATGCAGCGTACAGTAAACAATTACGAAATATAAGATGAATGCATTAGGAAGAATTGCTCTAAATACCACAAAAGACCACAGAAAATATACAAAAGCTACTGTCAGTCAGTGCTTAAGCAGTCCAGCTTTTCTCTGAATCACACACAGAAATTTTCTTTCTCACAAGTAAGTTTGCAGGCACACATCATTTGTGGAAAGAGATGATGTTAAAATAACACTGACTGATACTTGTCTCAATGCAGAAGTTGCTCTGAAGCCCCTTCTACCACCATTATCTCATGTAAATTCAATTTTTACCTAGTTTTTCTATTGGATACATAGGCTATGAGTTGTTCCACTGTTCTAGATGAGCACAACAGGGGAAAATCTAACTTGAAAAAAAGAAGTGCAGTCAGATGATCACGATGTATTGTTGCAAAAATTAACTTTACAAGCAGTGAATAGAAACAATACATAGGAAGCTATATATTAAGCCAAAACAACCAGCATAATACAAAATCATACAGGTATTATTTTATCAAACTGTTAAAACTGCATTTATATACATTAAAATTTATTAATTTCTCTTCAGCTTTTGAGAAAGTGTGAAGAAACTCACATAGTGAATCGATAAAGAAAACTACACGATTCTGGTTGGTTATAATGAATTGTTAAGAAATCTGCTAGTAACTGAAGGTAATACAAGGAGAACCCCCTTCCACTGTACATATACAACTTTGGGATATACAATAATAAAAATCAGGAAAGCAGTTCCTTGAAATGCTCTGTGACCACAAGAAAGCAAGTCTGGAAGAAAACTAAGTGTAAAGAAGAAAATAATTTCTTCCTGCAATACCCACATGTTCAGTATTCTGACCAATTTCATCTCACTCAGTGTTGCAAATAAACACCTGTAAGTGAGCTTTGACCCTTGGCTCCTTCAGCCAATGCAAAGGAGAAATTTCTAAGGTGTGATGCTGCTGGGTTCACACTCTAGGATGTGACAAACAGAAATGTCTGTCTCTGTGTCCATTTGCACAAACCTCACCTTGATGATCTTTAGGGAAAAAAAGTCCTAAAGATGCTTTGGTCGTCTCATCAAGGAAAAGCACAGTCAAACTAGAAAGTAGAGGGAAGAAATAACATGGGGCCAGCCTACATCAGCCGTGAGAAGATAGGACAAATTCACAAAGAGTTGACAGAGGAAATAGGATTGAGCTCTACCAAACAATTAAAGGAATGGAAGATGAAAAAGAGAAATAGAAGGAATTATTTCACAGCACATACGAGAAATGGCAGACCTGGTGGAACTAGCAGGTGGCAGAAACCTTTGTCATCGGAGGAGTAATCCTGGAGCAGATAAATCTTTGGTATGACCCAATAAAACATCGTTCATGTTCTCATGTTTGTGCTCATCAAATTGATTATTGAATTATTCAGTCAACTTGGGCCTGAATGTGCATACCTACATTAAGGGAGTCTTTTGATTCACTCATTTAAAATCAAATATGACAGATTCATAGATTATAGGCCATTATGATAATCCAATCTGAACTCAGACAAAACAAAGAGTACAATTTTTGCCTTGTATCCATAGCTCCTGGCTGGACAGCTGGACAAAAGACTATCATTTCTCAGAGTATCCACGCTTGACTTGGAAGATACCATTAATCCCTTGTCTACTTTATCCAGCAGTTAATTACACACACTGACTAATTACATTAAGTTTCTTTCCAGTAATAATTTCTGATGTGCTCTCATTGGATCTCTTTCAAGATGGACTGCAGGCTCTTTACACATATTAAAGCAACATTACTCTTTTTAGGTATTCCTATTCCTCTGTGATATTTCTGTCCCAAAATGATATTCACCAGCTGCTTTCATAGCCTCTGCGATGTGCTGCTGAGAAGCAGAGTGTATATACAGTGATGCTCAGTTCTGGTCCACAATTTGGAAATTTACAATACCATGTTGAATATCTTCACTTACATCTGCATCAATAATGCTTTGGCCATTCCTGGACAGGATACAGAGCAGTATTAACTATCTGTACTTCAGAACTGCACTGAGTATAACCTAAATAAAATATATATGTCTGCAATTACAACTCTCTTCTGAACATCATTTATTCAGTCCTACACCTTACTGTACCTCATGATGTTTATCTCACTACTGTACAATCTAAATATCCCCATTTTCTAGAACAGATAATGGATTTTTCCAGTTTTGAGTGAGATTCCAAACTGAATCCATAAGCTCCATATTTATTCACAGTTTGACAGCTGCCTCCTCCCACTAAAACTGTATTTCCAAGCTGTGCCCTTTGCACAGATACGGCACAGCAAGGACCAGGAGGACCTGATGATTTATTGTGGTTTGATTGGTGGGTGGGCAGCTCAGATATTCTTTCAGAGTCTCAAAAAACAATTTATGATGCAGATGCACAAAAGAGATGTTTTCTCAAAAACCAACCAACCAAACAACAGAAAAGCAACTGGTCCTAATTCCTTGATAAACTTAAAGAAAACCCACCCCACTTTGTCAAAAAAAAAAACCCCTCAAGTTGGTCATGTGTGCCACCAAGGAGATATTTCTGCTCTTCAGTTACCCTGGAATGAGCTCTTTAAGGAGACTCTGACCATGGTGTCTCCCACAGGACATGGGAGAAAAGAAGTGCCATCAATGGCTAACAAAGCCTTGGGCAAAACTGGCCAACAAGTAGAAAGCATGGCCTTCAAAATTCTGGGAAACTAGCAAGGGAAAACAGCTGGGGGTGGAGAAGGAAGGACAGTTATTGGAACAGGCTGCACAGAGAGGTGGAGTCACCATCTCTGGAGGTTTTCAAGATAAGAAATGAGATGAGGCACTGAGTGGTCTAGAGCAATCACAGGCATGTGTTGATGGTTGGACTAGATGATCTTAGTGATATTTCCAACCTTAATGATTCTATGAACTTGTCAACATCCTGTGCCTTCTCAGTCCATTCTGTCTGCTCAGCACTGCTGACCCAAACCAGATGCCATAGTCACAAATTTATTGTTTTTATCCTGTGCAATTGCTGAATTTACTATCTTCTGAAAGTCTACTCCTGTCGGAAAAGCATTTGTTGGAAAATAAAGTAGGAGCCCACTACACAAAAGAGAAAGTTTCCAGAGTGTTCTACATAAAACAAATGTGCCCTGAGCTTATTTTAATAATTTTTCAATTATGGCCTTACTGGTGACTGATTTAGTCCAGGCCATAAACATGCTTCTAATGGAAATCATCAATTTATCATGGAGATGAATTCCAAGAATCTAATCATACAAATGAAAACAGACACATGTTCGTGCTAACAATGAAGACTCCAGCAACAGAGAGATGATTTTATAAATCTGTCATTTCTAAAGGTAGCTATTTGCTTCCGCCTCTTAACAACTTGGGCTGGCCTGCTGCCAGGCCTTCTGGTTTTTACTGGGACGGTCCCATGGCCTTGGGAGAGATTGTAAATATCTGCTTCTACATTATTGCTCCAAGGTTGCTCTCCATTCTAACACTTCGCAGTTGTCTTGACACAGAAAACAAGAGTCTCCGGCTAATCTTCATTAATCAACACGAGTAGCCCAACAGTAATTCTATTTTCAAGTCAGGAAAGCACATCAATTCCAATAAGCAAATCCTTACACTTCATGCTCAGTGTTTTAGTAGTTTGTATTTATCATCACTTTGTTTAATTTCCCTAATACATTTCAATAGGTAAATTTGTGGCAAGATGTAAAATCTGATGGTTGAAAGAAACTAAGCTGTAACTGATTAAAAAATAAGCTTTGATTGGAAAAATGCAAAAAAAAAAAAAAAAAAAAAAGCTGCACCAGCTTCTCTCAGATGTGGGAGCTGCAGGAACCACATCAGCACCCAAAGCCCAGTACAGAACAGTTCAAAGCCCGTTCTCTGACATACAGCAAGTACCTGGGCCATCTCCTTAAGATCCAGCCACAGACCAGGTGTAAGCCAATACGTGCAGTTTGGGATCTTTTCCTATCTGTGGGGACACAAACAATTGTACCAATGGGGACTGAGCTGCTTCAATAGGACGAGAGATAATGGCCTTAAGTTGCACTGGGAGAGTTTCGGGTTGGACATAAGGAAAAATTTCCTCTCAGAAACAGCGGTGACATTTAGAACAGGCTGCCTAATGAAGTGGTGGTCACCATTCCTTGAGGTATTCAAGGGCAGATGGTTTATCATAAACATGGTTTAAGGTGGGCATGGTAGAGATGGGTTGATGGTTGGACAGGATGATCTTAGCTGTCTTTTCCAACCAGAATGTTTCTATGATTCTATGATTCTATGCACTTGAAGTGCCACCACAACAGCTCAGGGCATTTCATAGGAAAGCCATTAGCATTTACTTGCTGTCTACTTCATTTGGCCAGTGTAAGATCTGATAATGTACTGGACATTCCTGCTGGAATGCCAACATGACCATATTATTTCACGTATTCAGCCGTGATTTAAAAAAATAGGGTTAATCTTCCTTTTCTGTTCTGTAGTCACACTCCTAAGTGTCAATCCAGGTTCCTTAGCATCTTTTGCATATATTATAAAACACAATTTTGCTAAAATTAAATCAAAAATTTCCTCCTCTGTCCCAAGCCAAAACTAAACCAATGATTAGATCAAGTCCAATGTGAAAATTAAAATCAGAAGTTCCTCCACTGTCCCAAGCCGAAACTAAACTAATCAGTAGATCAAATCAAATCCAAACAATAATCCAGCAAATATAGCTCTCTCTGTGCTCCAGGGCTGTGTGATATATATACAGACTGAGAATGCCAGGAAGCTGAGAGAACAGCTGGATATTTATGGTTTCTTTTTGTTTTTTTGGTTTTTTTTTTATAATCATTTTAATTTTTTTTGCTAATATGGTAGTTCAGAGCACATTGCAAAGCTTAATAAACAAAATGAAGCAGAGACTGCAACTGCAGGTCTCATAAGTCCTGGACAGCAATTGTGAGTGTTCATTATTCAGCAATAGACATGTAATGGACAAACACTGAGTAAAGCAGGCCCAAGAGGTGCCACTGGGGTTGCACTGATTACAACAATGGAGTATTTCACTAAAATGGAGTTAATGTGGGGCATGACAAAGAAGTAAGTCTGCAGCCGGTGTGACCAGCAATGAGGGAGGTTACGAAGGACAAGGCATGGTAGTAATAAAATTCACAGTTAGTTAATTCACAATTAGTAAAATTACTCAATATGGCACAAAGTGTATCTATAAGAAGCTGATCTGTAGTAGCTACTCCATTTACTGTCTTGTACAGACAAGACTAGGAATCATGGGACTAAAAACCCACTGCACTTAGCCAGTGCTAACGAATGATGCTGTTTTAGCTTTTAAAGAGTCTTTGCTTTATATATGCATATAATGCAAAGGAAAGCTTTTTCCACAGTTGCCTCCCTGCACCTAGGAGCCTGCGTGATGATGTATGTGTATGAGGGCAAATGTATCTGTGTAACTTGTTATCTGTAATTCTGAGGCTGAGGAAATGGTAACAAAAATCAGGATATTCGGCCCAGGCAGTGCAAGGGAGGTTCTGTGTCCCCATGAGCTGGTACAGTCAAATCAATAAACTGCTGTTATCCTGGCCTGAAGGAAAAGACTAAAGAAAAGTGCTGAAAGATCCAATATCCACCATCAAATGATCTGACCAGTCAGCTGATCTTCCAGTTGCCTGTTAAGAAAGCATCATAGAATAACAGGATGGCTAATGCTAGAAAGGACATTTGAGTCCATCTGGTCCAACCTCTTGACAGTTTTTCTCCTCTACTTCTGTGAGCAGGGAGGTGCAAGATGTACAGGACCACCATGCTACCACATGAACCCAAAAGCATGGCAAGGCAAGAATCATAGAATTATAGAATGGCTTGGGTTGGAAGAGACCTCAAAAATCAACTTGTTCCAATCCACTGCTGTGAGCAGGGTTGCCAACCACTAAACCAGGCACTAGATCAGAGCTCCATGCCTTATTAGCTTCGCTGTGCCACTGATTTCTTGTGTGACCTTGGGTAAATCATAGAAGGATGAGTCTGAAAAGGGATTTAGGCACCTCAAGGGGAGTGTAGCATCTCATATGTGGTTCAGATAACCCAGGTACTTCTGCTCCCAGCAGGTCAAGACCTGCTGTGCAGCTAACCACTAGAATTGAAGCTCTTGGGATGTGGGGCACAAGCTCCATTCCCTGGTCCAGCTGGAAGGGAAGAAAGGGGCTTCAAGCCAATGTTTCCAGCTTCTGGAAAGCACTCCAAACCACAGGGTGTTTTCCATACCTCCATTTGAAAATGTTCCACTTCTCAGAAACTAACTCAAGATTCCCCCAGTGCCGTAACACTTACTCAGCATTGCCACTCCATTATTGATGCTAAAGTCACGAAGCGGTAACAAAACCCATTAAAATGAATGTCAGTTGTTCCCTTCATCTTATCATGGAGCCAAATTCATTCTGTTTAGAAATATGTTTGTCCTGTTATGCTTTCAGTAGATGGTAATCTTATCCCATGTCTTACACTAACTCAGAAATCCCCAAGCCAAGGTTGGTCTTACAAAGACAGTGCATCCACCCCTCCAGCAGGAAACCAGGTGTACTTACGCGGTGGAAGAAGCTATTCATTTTTATTCATTTGCTATAGACAAGCATGGAAAATAGATTTCATGCTGATGATTTATAAAGTACTTTTAGAAAATCTTTAAATACTAAGTTATAACTAGGTATGAACATTCAGAGCCACTGCTGCAAATGCTCTCCTGCTCTCACAGTGTTATTTATGCTGCTCCCTGCTATGGCTGCACAGCCCCATGCCAGGGCTGACCCATCTCAGAGTCACAGATGTCTGTTTTCTATTTGCTTGTGGTATTCCCTGTGCAACATTAAAATGTCATCAATTCAGTCTAACAGGGCAGGGAAAGGCCTTAGTCAACCATTTAACAGCTAAGTAAAACATGTGGCAAATGCATATCGGTCCAGGGACTGCATTAAAAGTTTAAGGGTTCAATTACGAGGAATCTTTCTGGTGTGTTCTCTGGAGGTTAGGAAAACAGAATTGCCAAATGTTTCCCCCTGGCCTCGTGGCTGTTATACACCAGTCTGAACCCCTTGTTAAAGTGCTTTTTGTTAAACTGCCATGCCAGTATGTAAAAGCACCTCTGTACAACACCCAGTTAAAATAAACCACTTCTTCGGAAAACGGAGTCGACGTTTTTATGATTTAGGTCCTTTTTTTACAGTAGTTATCATTGTGCTGCTCTCATGATCGGGGTCAGCACCTGAATGCTGAAGGTGCCCAACACCCAAGGACACATCTGATGTCTCAGTGCTCCCAACACAGAATCATCAGGCACAAAACCACCTGAACTTGACTTGCGCAACTAAGGCCCTTAGGGAGATACAAAGTGACATGCCAGTATTATAAACAGCATTACTGGGATTATTTCTCGTGGTTCGGTTCCTCTAGGTTAGCCAGAAGAAATAACATGTAAATCAAGTAGCACATCCTGTGCACACTGATGTCTCTGGATTCAGGCTGGTGAGGGGACTGGAGTCTTAGGTGGAGTGGCAGCATGGTCCATGTGCTTGCACATCTTAGGTGGAGGGAATTGGGATTGTTCAGTACAGAGAAGAGGAGGCTCAGGGAGACCTTACTGCTCTGTACAACTGCCTGAAGGAGGTTGTGGTGAGAGGGTTGGCCTCTTCTCCCAGGTTACAGTGATAGTACGAGAGGCAGTGGCCTTAAGTTGTGCCAGGGGAAGTTCAGGTTGCATATTTGGAATATTTTCTTCTCAGAAAGAGTGGTGAGGCACTGGCACAGGCTGCCCAAGGAGGTGGTGGAGTCACCATCCCTGGAGGAGTTCAGGAAAAGGGCAGCTGTGGCACTGAGGTCAGTGGGCATGGTGGGGATGGATTGATAGTTGGAATAAATGATCTTATCGATCTTTTCCAACCTCAATCATTCTATGATTCTATCTGTAGTACAATGGATGGATAGCACTGCAGTAGAATAATTAACATATGCTAAAACATCTCTGCTTGCAAGAGCAGTGCTCCCATCTCCCTAGGGTCACATACAGGAGGTTCCAGGAACTGAGTCACCTGCTCTGCGACAATCCAATGTGTCTTTTAATGGCATGCATGTCCCATTCAGATGTTGTAGACACCTGACCAAGAGATATTAAAGGAGTAATGGCATTGCAGCTTCAATTGATCATCCCTGTGGTGCAGGACTCTCCAGGACATAATATACAGCACCTCTCTTGGCCACCCTGACACCAGAAAGCCAAGCAGCACAAGGCAGATGGTCAGGCTACAATGCAATATACAGGCAATGTGCAAAAGAACAAGTGGCTGCAGAGCTGCCCTGCTGGATGGTTTAGATCACAAGACTGGGCTCACTCTAGAGGCAGACAGCAGTAAAACACTCACCAATTTTTGCTGCTGTTGTTATTTATAGGCACAAAAATGTAGATCATTTAGAAACTTGGAGGAAGCTGCCAAGCTACATATGGCAACTGAACCCACTGCTGACAGTCAGATGTGGTTCAGGCTGTCCCCTCCTGTGGCAGCCCTGTAGGGCAGCAGCTCTGGAGCAGGAGGACACAGTTCTCCCAGCACATGGACCATGCTGGCACGTGAGCCACCAACTCATGGTGAGATGGCAGATTTTCATATGCATGTTGAAAATAGCAGGGAGATTGGTGAGGTCTGAATGCAGAAAACAGGCATTGGCTCCCCTAACTTCAAATGGGCTTTGAATTTGGCCCTATGGTCCTCAGGCAGTAGACAGGACATGGGAGAAAGTTGTCCTGCAGTGCTCTGCAGGTTCAAGGGGAACCTATAAAACACACAGCAAGTGGTTCAGACCCAAACAGCCACTGCTCTCAGGATTGGCACAGCACCAAAACTGAGATTCACAAAGAAATTTTTTTTTTTTTGTGCTTGTTTTCTTTCATCGGGTACAAAGAAATGTAAGCATTAAAAATATTTTTAAGCAAAAGCCATGCTGAGAAGAGATCACGGGACACACTGCAAAATTGACTGATGATTCAGCAATTAATGCTTTATATTAAACAAACAAAACACACCAGTGTACAAATTATTCTCACAACAATGCAAAATTACTTCACGTTTTTACTTTGAGGTATTGTTTAAAATTTAGCACTGTTATCAAGGAAAATCGATTTATTGCACCCAAGTGGAGATTTAAGACATCAGGGAGCCACCTGGTGGTTTGATTGCCTTCTAATTAAAATTCACATCTTGGGCTCTTGACTTCCTCTGATTCTGAGCTAAGCTGGCCATCCCACAGCATAAATACAGAGAAACTGAGCATCCTAAGATGTGTGAAAATAAAATCTAAAAAGTGTGCAAAATTTCAGATAAGATTTTCCCACTCTATAAATGTGAGCTCTCCCAAAAAGCAAACAACAGACCAAACAACAACAAAAAAAAAACCAACCATAATGTGTTACTCTCTGACTTTTTTTGAAATGATGAATCTTTTGAAAGATTTCACAAAAAATCCCTCTGTGATAGAAAAATGTTAGAAAAAGAAAAGCAGTGTGTTAAGTAAATTTATACTGTATTTCTGTGTAATCAGTAGGTTTTGTTTTGAAGGAAACTTCAACATCTTTCCTCAGGACTTTATGCAATTTAGAAAGAGAAAAATATCTGGGAAAGGGCTAGGGCTAGGGCTAGGGCTAGGGCTAGGAAGGAGGGAAGGAGGGAGGGAGGGAAGGAAGGGAAGGAAGGAAGGAAGGGAGGAAGGGAGGAAGGGAGGAAGGGAGGAAGGGAGGAAGGGAGGAAGGGAGGAAGGGAGGAAGGGAGGAAGGGAGGAAGGGAGGAAGGGAGGAAGGGAGGAAGGGAGGAAAGAAGGAAAGAAGGAAGGAAGGAAGGAAGGAAGGGAGGAAGGGAGGAAGGGAGGAAGGGAGGAAAGCAGATTCTGCAGTAAGCCATTCCAGTTGGCTGAAGCATTCCCCTGTCATTTCTTCTAGGAGGGAATCAAAGTATTGGCACCCACTGGTTGGGTACCTATCTGGAAGCTGCTATGGAAAGAGAGGAGGTAGCAGTGTGGCACCACCTCTTGGGGCAGGGGTTTGAAAAGAGCTCCCTTAAGAGTGAAAGTCATCACCATGGTAGCTTTGGATGTCACTGTTTGCATTTCAGCTAAGCACAATTCTGGATGTTGAAGACCCTCTTTGCATTTGACTCCTATCTCTCCATCCATCCACAGATTTCATACATTGTTAGGTTTGTTGGTTTTTCTTTCAGGTTTTATTCCAGAATCTGAACCTCTCAAACAGAAGATCGGGAAGGGTCAGATTCAACACTCTCACTCTATCCCACCTCCAGCACATAACATTTTTGCTCCCCACTTAAACTCATTCATCTCTATCCAGTACAGGGCACGTGCTCTGTCCCTAGTGGTTCTCAAGGCCAGGCTGGATGGGGCCCTGGGCAGCCTGACCTGGTGCTTGATCTAGTAATAGGCAATCCTGCCCTCAGCAGTGGGATTGGAATTAGCTGATCCTTGAGGTCCCTTCCCATTCAATGCTTCTGTGCAGAGGCCATGTGCAATATGGAGTTTTTGGGGGGAGAAAAGCCAGTCTTGCTTCATTGCATGGGTCTCATCAATACTTGCGAAAGACTTCCCTTGGACTATGGAGGTGTGGTAACTATGAGTGGGGAAAGCTGGTGACTAGACAGTACATCCTTCATTGTAGAATGGCATTCCCAGAACAAGCAACAGGAATCACACTGGTGCCTCAGCAGAGTGATGCTGTACAACTTTCTGGAAGGTGGCAAAAGCTGAACCCTGGGATGTCAAGGCTTTCCTAGAGCTTAAATAGCATCATTAACCTGCCTGGGTTTCCCTTAAGGAAAATCCCACAGGTTTCTGATTTCAGCTGGAATGGGTGCCACCACTTCCAGCAACAAATGAAGAGGAGGAGCTCAGAAACACAACCTCTGGTGTTCTGTAGCAAGGGGAGGACAGATACTGGTTTACTGTACGATTCACTGCTAAGACTTTCATCCCTCATCAGTCAGCATCCCTCCTCCAGTCTTTCTACATCTTTTCAGTACTTTCATCATTTGTATTTCTCTGCGATCCCCCCAGGAGGAGCCTCAGCACCACACTAGCAAGCAGAGCTCGTGAGTTCCAAGGAGTGGTTGCAGTTTCCTTCTGTATACACAGCTGTCTCTTCAGTTAGTAACCAGGAAATATATGTATATATATTTTAAATGACTCTGAAGGAGCATATTGATCAACCTGGAAAGAGGGTTCTAGGGGTATTTTCTGCAGACTGAGATCCCTGGAGTTGGAGGCACCTGGCATGTCAGCAGCTATAATTTGAGCACTTGATTCTCAAATCCCTGCAGAGGGGATTATTTATTTGGATAAAGTTTCTTTCTGCTGTTTATCTACAAAGCTCCAGGGCAATGTACTCATGCCATTTCTCACCAAACTGTGCACCACAGCATCCCTACTAACACAACTGGGAGCACAGACAGATCCTTTCTTATCCATGCAGTCATGTTTTCCAGCCTACATAGGATGGGATGCATTGCCCCACCAGCCAAAACACACCTACAACCCATACTCTGGACCACGACACCAGGCTTCCACCTCGCACACAGCCTTTGTCCTCAGAACAGTCTCTGTTGGCATCCGGTCTCTGTTCTGGCACAGAAAAATAATGACATTTTATTTCTGTGACTAAAATTTGCTGGTTGTAGCAGCAGTTGCTGCAGGAATGGCTTCTCCATGCTCTGAGGCTGGTTAATTAGAAATCTATAGGTGGACATAACTTGAGAAATAATAGATCTTTTATTTTTCAAGTGTTTAATTATTAATAAATTAATGAGATGGAAACTGAATTGCAAGGAAAAATGGTACTTAGTCTGAAGAAGGTTAATATAAAATCTAAAATGCATTCTCTTCCAGCTTATTAAGTTTGAGATTGATGTAATAACCTCTAGAGGGTTTTTTTTTTAGTTTTCCTCTTCTCTTAAATTTATATTCACATTTGCACGTAAGTAGTTTCTTTGTTCAAATTAAATCTCTTAAGAATTTTCTTTTACAGCATGAGTTTTCCTATTTGAAAAAGAAAACAGAACTAAAGCGTTTATAAAATGTGGCAAAACCTGAAGATAAACACACAGAAATTCTCAATCTTCAAAGAAGAATCAATCCGAGCCCCATTTTCCTTCACTAAAATACAGAATGTACTCTGCAAATGTTTAGGAGTGAATTCATTGAAAGGCTCTTCACTGATCAAGCGTGACCATACCCAATGCTTCTGCAGTATTGCCAGTTTCTGTTCTGATTTTCTTGGCACTAGAAGCAATTTCAAACTGCAGAAGACTGAAGTATGGATTTCTGAATCATTTTGTTCATCTATCTTTTGACTGATTCCTCTGAATTAGCAGGATTGCTCCCAACTTCTCCTTGTGTTCAGCTCTGAGTGACAGATCAGTTCACACTTTATTCAGAGGGTAACTTCAACTATTAGGAAAGTGTTCCATAAAACTACAGAATCATTAGTGGGAAGGCCCACTAAGATCATCCAGTCCAACCATCAACCCATCCCCACCATGGCCACTAACCACAGCCCTCAGTGCCACATCTCCACAGCTCTTGCACTCCTCCAGGGACAGTGATTCCACAACCTCCCTGGGCAGCCTGTGCCAACAACTCACCACTCCTTCTGAGAAGAAATGTTTCCTAATATCCAACCTGAACCTCCCTGGTGCAACTTAAAGCCATTACCTCTAATGGCTTTAAAATGTTAATAAATAGTTTCCTGGCACTCATCATAAAAATTTCCTTGTCTTTCATTCTTCCCTTGCATTCACTGCATTACTACCTTCTCTGAGATGTATGTCCCAAAGCGAGAAACACCACAGAAACCTCAGGTTGTATGTTCCTGAGGCAAGTGTCTCTTCCTTAGGGTCTTGTACCAAAAGAGACCCTTCTGAAACTCTTCTCTTCTTCTGTGAGTCACTGTTGGAATCACCAGTGCTACAGCATAAACCATGTGAGGATCTCCTCCTCCTCCTTCCAAGGATATGTGGAAACCCCACCACTCATACCAACGTCACACAACCTCTCTTTTCTACAGAAACATGGAGCTGTTCATGGACCACATGCCACTCTCTTTTAGAATCCAAAGGAATATGTTAAAATTACCATAATTGAATGTCACAGAAAAGATGAACTCCAAGGTTTTCTTTGGAATCTCTTGCTGAACATAAGTTTCTGCAGACGGTGTTTGCTTTTTCCTGAAAAAAAATGGATCCATCTTTCTCCCCACTTTAGCAAGAGCCTGATTCATAACTCACCGGGTGCAGCATATGGAAATTTTGCTCACAGTGGCTTCAATGGTTTTGAGCAATATTCCACATGCACACATAAGTGATGAACCCAAATGTCCTTTCAGACCATAGTTTATCCAATACTGGCTGCCTCCTGATGTCCTTCTCCAGAAAATGGGAGGTTTAAAAAGAGCTGTACTTGCTGAAGCAAGTTAGCAGATCTCCAGAACTGATCTTTAAAACCTGCAGCCAGAATGAGTAATCTCAAATGGTCTGCCCCATGTTCCCAACTGCAGCCGATTACTCTCTTCTATCAGTCTGTTCTCATCAGATACCATGCTTTACATATCCCTTATTAATCATCGCTTGGTCAAACTAAAGTCTCAAGCTCTTTTAAACTCTTCCCTGGCATTTCTGCCAGCCTCTTAAATCATTTCTGTACTTCTTGTCATAGATAGTCTCAATATCCTAATGCTTTTTCAAACATCGTGGGTGATGCATGAAACTCCACATTCCCCTGTCAAGCCCTCAAAATAACCACTCTATACTTAGAAAAGGAAACACCTCTCTGCTTCAGCCACAGGGAAATGCTGAGCTGTTTATGGGGCACGTACTATTACTTTCAAAACTCACAAGAATATGCATTTCCTTCTTTTGGAGGCACTTACAGGCTCTCTTTACCAGGAAGATATCTTCACAAGACTCAATGGGATTTATTTATACACAAGAACTCTACTCCTCCATCAAATACGCATCAAATTGGCGAATATTTCAAAAATTATTAGGAAAGATGTGGGGAAGGAACAGAACAACTTCTGTTTCACTCTTGGAAATCAGCTTGAAATGGATGCTGTAAGTAACATATGCAAATATCGTCTTTTGTGTGTGACAATTTCCTTTAGCCTTTAATTGCTTAACTGAATCGCTTTCAAACTGCACAGTAAAATAAATGCCTGTAGAAGTCTAAATGTACAATTATAAACACCTTTTCAAACATCTTGAATTTTTCAGACTGAATCAAAAAATACCAGTATGAGGCAGTCTTATTTTTATTCACTTTCCTACTACTGAAATTATAAGTAACAATGAAATACCTCATAAGAGACATCTTGAGATATTTTGGCATGCTGTTAAACTGAAATTCAATAGCTTGACATGTTATCTTGGCTAATTTGACTTTGAAGTCCTTGCTAATTCTTCTCTGGATTATTGCTCAACATAAGCTTGATTTCAAAGCTCATCATGCTTAGTTCTGCATATCTGAACTAAGAACAATATAAAACATTTTAAGCAGCTCCAGGAGAACTTAGCAAAAGTGCTTTTGATCAGAACGTTATTTGTGTGTGCTGGTATGGCAACGTAAATGCTGTTGAGTCTAGGATGTGAGAGCACACGAGAAAGGAGGAAGGGAAACTCACTGGATGCTGTGGTGAATATCTCACTACTTTGCACTTTTCATAGACTCAGTTTAGGCTGGAAGGGACCTTAAAAATCATTGAGCTCCAACCTTCTGCTATAGTCAGGGTTTCCACCCATCAGATCAGGCTGCCCAGGGCCCATCCAACCTGGCCTTGAGCACTTCCAAGGATAAGGCATCCACAGCTTCTCTGGACAGCCTGTATCAGTGTCTCACCATCCTCTGAGTAAACATTTTTTTTCCTAACATCTAACCTAAGTCTCCCCTCTTTTAGTTTAAAGCCATTCGTCCTTATCCTATTAACTAACATTAACAGACTGTGTAAACCATTGATTCCTCTCCTGCTTGTGAGCTCCCTTCAAGTACTGGAACACCACAGATGTTGACAAATTCTTGATTTCCAGAGGTTTGAGACAGTCCAGCAACACTTGCCCATCAAAGCCCACGTGATGGTGATTGCCACCCACTAGTGGCAACCAACACAAAGGGTGCACACAAAGCCTGCTCACCTTGAAAATCAGAATTCATTACACAAGACCAACTATCTCCTGCTCCTGAGGAGCCTTCCAGAATGGGAGCCATCATTCTCTACCACAGTAATATGGGATCAGTGGTGCAAAAGACACAGTCCCCATAGAAGGATGGTCTTTTAATATGCAACCAGTGTGCATAGTTAACCAGGGAATACAGATTGCAAAGGAAGGCTCTGGATAGTTTTCCTCATACCTGTCCACTCTATAACATCGGGCAGTCCTTTGGCTTTTTGGTTCTTAGATTGCAGGGAAGGTCCTGCTGGTTTTCTCCTCCATTAAACCCTTTTTTTGATGTGAGCGTGGACTTTCCCCAGAGACCTCATGTCTCGCCTTTCCCGCCAGCTCTGACTCAGCCAGTGTAGGACTGTGAGCAGCAATGAGAGGCAGATCCGTGACAGCTTCCTCCCAACATACACCCTCCTCTCCTCCCTCGGTGCCAAGCAGCTCTTCACACCACCAGGGAAGCACACGATGCTGCCTTAGCGCTGACTCCTACCCACCAGCTGCTACACTTAACTTGGGATCAGCTATGGCCTCTACTGTGCTAGGGTAGCAAGTAGGCCTGCGTATGGGATGGGAGACAACAAGACAAGCCTCAACACCCCACACCTGACATTGGTTGGGAAGGGAAACACAGAAGTTTCCCAGAGAAGCTGTAGATGCCCCATCCCTGGAGGGTTTCAAGGCTCAATTAGATGGGGCCCTGGGCAGCCTGACCTGCTGGGTGGCCACAAGCCCATGTCAGGGGCTTGGAACTGGATGGGCTTTAATGTCCTTTCCAACCAAGCTGTTCTATGATTCTATGGTTTTATGAAGCACTGAATGCCTGAGGTCCATGGATCCCCTCTTATCGCCCTTCTGGATCACTGCAGCAAAAGCTCTCTCTAGCACCTTCCAGCTTCCCAAGCTGGAAGGGAACCAAACTGGTCCAACTCACATCCTCCATGTCACTCTATCAAAGCACTATTATGGAGGACTAAACCACAGTTCTTCGTATCCTTTGAGACACTGAACTGAAAAAAGCCAAATGGTGTAATGACCAAATGTGAGGGCCACCACAGCACAGTCTGATAACTAGAGGGAGCCAGGGGCCAATGCTCTGTGACATCCTTGTAGCTGAGGTGCAAAGCAGATTGGCCATAAGCTGAGCAGGTGCAAGCTGGTCCTTACCTCTGGGCCCAAGGGCCAAAATGAGTCCCTTACCCTCTTTATTTAGCAAACCAATTCAGCCTGAATGACCATGCAGAATTCTTTACTGTGTGTATCAGGTTGATTGCTGCTTGTATAGATTTTATCTAGATATGAAATCTGAGAATCCTGTTTGCCAAATTTTTGTAATCCCTTAGCTTATCACAAGCATTTCACTGTCCCATGCAATGCTAAAATTGCTTCAAATTCTTGCTGCTCTGCTCAGAGGTTAAATTTAATCTGTTACCAATTGAAGGGGTCCTATCAAAGTTAGCAGAATTCTGGTTGACAACAGCAGCAGCTTGTTGTACCCCTGGATATGAGCATGGGTGCACTTCATTTCTGCACTCCATGAGGTTCAGGAACAGAGCTGAGGAAGACCCATGGAAGATAGCTGATAGCTACAAAGCTGGGGGGTGAAAAGCAGATCTGTGTTGCTCACACCCATTTGCATCCCACTAGTACTGTTTCTCTTCTGCCTTGCTTCAAACTCCTCCATACAGCCCTTGAAAATCCCTTTGAGGCATCTGGTTTGTACAGTAAAAGCAAGAGGACATTCCTTATTGAATGAGATTATCTAATGCTCCCAGCTGATTTGATGGTTGTTAATTTTCATCAGTCCATGGCTTAATGCTGTTTTGATAGGAGGGGCAAGCCCTTGCTCAATGCAACTGAACTCAGGAGACAGATCAGGCCAGAAATCACTGAGTCTACAGGGTTTCAAAATATAATTGCAACACTTCTTGAAAGAGGTAGAAAGTTCTGGATCATCATGGTCACAAAACAGCCTTACAAAACAACCACTCCCTGATTTTTGAGGGCAAAATCTTACATCTTGCACTTACAGGGTCCCTCCTCTACATCACACTGTGTGTGTGACCACTTGTGTTGCTCACTTGAGAGATATTCCTACCACAGCAATTACTATCAGACTGAATTTACCTACCAAGGTTTTTCACCTATCTTTCTGACCACAGCTACATAATTCTCCCAATTGTAACTCATTTGAGAAGGAGCAGATTTAAAGTGAAACAAAGCAAATGCAGCTAAAAAAAGTCCTCAAAATACCCAAAGTTGGAATTCACAGTCCTCCATATCAGTTTCAGCCACAGTTATTAGATCTGATGGGTCTGTAGTATCTGTCCTGTATCCTGCAACTACACCAGCACGTTTGACTTGCAGTTACACCAAGACTTGCCCAGGGAGGTGGCGGAGTCACTGTCCCTGGAGATGTTCAAGAAACATGCAGATGTAACACTGAGGGACATGGTTAGTGGGCACAGTGGGAATGGGCTGAAGGTTGGACTAGATGATCCTAGTGGTCTTTCCCAACCTTAATGATTTCACAATTCTACGATTCTCAACATGGCTTTCATTTATTTTTACCCTGTGACATGGCTATAAACAGCTTCCTTGCCAAAATCATACCCAGGGTATTACGAATCTTGACAATGTATGATTCTTTGAATCTATGATTAATGAGACTGTGGCAATGAGCCTTTCTTCTTGGACATACACTTCTACATACATTGTTTTGACTTAATAATATGCACTGTAGAAACACGGCTATTCACTATGGCTTAGACTTGTAAAGGACTCATTGAAATGATAAGTGAAATGTTTAGAAAACTGCTGAAGAAAACAAAGCCATCAAAATTCCAGTTAATTAATATTAGCAACTGCAGGAATAAATGAATTAAGCTTTTTTTTTTTTTCTTTTCTTTTCTTTAGATAAAGATTAAGAAGAATTCGATTTAAGGCAGCTTTCAAGTTGCTAAGGATTATGTGAAAGATACAAACTATTTTCAGCTCACTGCAGAGAGTGAATCAAATGCAAGAGTCCAACCTTTCAAGAACAGCCCTTCAGATAATTAATCTACAGAAGGCGAGTTGGAATGCCCTCATGGCTGACACCATGGCACTGCCTCTCTGCAGGAGCCAAGGCAAAGACCTCCCAGATGCCTGGACGAGTAATGAAGACATGGAGCTTATGAGGGAAATCTTGTACCATATAAATCTTGTGTCATATATATCAGAGGGATATAAAGAACAAGCAGATCCATCATACAGTCAGAATGCAAATGCATTGGTAAACAAAATACCCAACCAAAGAACTTTGGACAAGTCTCACTATGCCTAATTTAGCTGCTGATTCTTTGAGTCTATTAAAACTTTGATTACTCATTAACTATTTGAATTTTCAAAATAAACTCTAAATACATCGTGAAAAGTAAAATGTTACAAGCAACTGCATCTGCTTTCCATCTGTCTGGCCCAGTGCATTTTGCAAGGGGATGGCTTTGGGATTTTTTCTTCACAGGTTTATTGAGCAAGAAAGAACTGCTCCTCAGTGTGATGCTATCTACCAATTGAGGATTCAAGATGAAGGAAAGTAGGACACCTTTTACTTTATGAATTTCTCTGAGAAACATAAATAATGCTGCATTCTTTAAAATAGGCCATTACATGAGAAGTAACTACTTAGAAATAAAATATGTTTTCCAAAAGCAATGTTAATATTCACATTCTAAAGGGCACTTTTCAGATTGAAAAGAAACTATTTTATACATTCAAAGTCTAAATAGAAGAAAAAAACAGTACACATTTCCTTTGCTTTGCAAATAGCAATTCAACAGGGCTTGGGCCCGGAGGCATGAAAATAATTTACTGCCAAGAGGATGTCAACAGCAAACAGCAAGAAAGAAATTTTGCACTAGTAGCCATGTGACATGGTGCATGTGTGACTGAGGGTCAATTCTGGTGCTGATAATAGTTTCCCTTTCCCTTTTTCTGCTTCCTTTGTCCTGCAGTTGGGAAAGACCCCATCAGCACAAACGAGTCTGGCTGCATAAGGGCTGTAAGATGCTTCTAAAACTACGTTCATGGCAGTGGTGAGACAGACAGGCTGAAATTTGAGTTGTGTCAGAGCCAGAAAGTTCTTAAATATTTAAAGCTCTCAATTACTTAAAGGGGGTTTGCAAAAAAGATGGGAAGATACTCTTTAACAAGGTGCACCCTGATAGGACAAAGGGTACTGGCTCTGAATTAAAGGAGAGCAGATTTAGATTAGTTACAACAAAGAAATTCATCACTTAGAGAGTGGTGAGGCACTGGCACAGGCTGCCCAGAGTGGATGCCCCATCCCTGCGGATGCCCCATCCCTGTAGGTATTGTAGGTCAGATTGACTGGGGCCCTGGGCAACACAGTCTAGTGGAAGGTCTCCCTATCCATCTGGAACCAGATGATTTTTAAGGTCCTATCCAACCCAAACTATTCTGTGATTCTATGATTACAAAGGGCTATGTCCTGAAGAAGCCCTTCCAGCAGTGATTTGTGCTGCAGGATAATGAACAGTCGTACCACTGCCAGACCAACAAAGTTCAACAGATGAACTGGTGTGTGCTTCTCAAATCTGGAAGCCAGACCAGGAGAAATCATCTGAGCACTTTGCTTTTCTTCTTTAATGGCTTTTTCATGACATTGTTTCCATTTTTTTTTTTCTTTTTTTTTCTCAGAATGATTATCCCAAGAAACCCTTTGAAATCAAACTAAACTTCCTTTAAGCAGTTTCACTGTGCCAAAAGTTGTGTTTTCAGCCACTTGGCACTTGCACACAAGATTTGTTGGAGGCACTTGCGTACCGAAACTGATATTATTATCTCAAGACATTGTAGAGTTTAATATATTTATACTGACAGCCCTCCTACACAGCAGAAATGGCTGCTATTCTCACTTCTCAGATGGGAGCAGAGGAAGTGATGCTCCCCTGTGCCCAGCCATACTTCTGAGAGCACCTGGGCAGATGTAATAAAAAAGGTTACTGTTATCCAGCTCTGCATTCATCTTTTCCCCAGAGTGGGATGAAGACCCTTAACAACAACCTCTCACCAGCTAACTTGCCCTGTAGGGTCAGTAGGTTTGAAGGCATGTATCAAGTCTAAGGCTCTTATGCCCCCAAGGATCATTTCTGGTAGATCTCTTTCGGTACTTTTATTTATGAGTGCAATAAACATTTCAGATGTAGGGTCAAAGACTAGTCATCTTGTTATTGTAACCCTTCCTGAGGCATCCATCACTTTGAGCCAGCCCACTGTACCATGTCCTTGCTCCTTCATCCCCTCATTTGCAATAACCATTTCCACCCACGCGCAATATAAAGAAATGGATATTCAAATTCTGGATACTGCTGTTCAGTCTTTAACCAGCCTGGATTTAAATTGCTTTTTTATAGCTCTCCCTTACTGAAGCTTTTAATGATGCCTGTCTTTGTTACCCTCCATCACCAATGTGATGTATTTGGCTGCATCCACTTCTGCACATAGTAGGTGACTTCCTGGCTTTCTTTAAGCAGACTTTTTTAATGTTGGGATGTCATACTGCTGCTGTTTTAGATTTCCACATAGCTACACTGTAAGGAAAAATAAATCTGTGAAATCATGATAGTCATCACTGGTCATACTTTTACACCTACTCACTGTAGGCAGCCTGGGTTATGATCTATATAGGTTATACAGATCTTGTATTTGATACCTATGGGGGAAAAAATGGAGTTGATTAAGGCATTATTGAACGTGTTTTTCAAAATAATCACAGATGCCAGCAAAGAAGCCCATTGACTTTTATTCAGCCCCACAAGTCCCCTCTGGTGGAAAAGGCCAGGGATCAGTTTGCACACCCTTATTTCTTTTAACAACTTACTATAGTAAGAGTAGCACTGACTTGAGGGGAAAAAATAAATCTTACCCAGAATTAATTAGGAAAGTGTTCTCTTTCTGTGGGCAAAGAAATTAGAAGGCAAAATGGCATGAGAACACAACATGAATCAATGACAGAGTAAGACAAGCGCCTGGAATTTCAGACCTGAGTGCTCTAACCACAAAAACATGCTCACAAGACCTCTGGAGACATGCAGCCTCTGGTTCTTGTTGTACGGTGTGGGTAAACAGCTAGAATATTTTTCCATAGATAAAAGAGACCTGTCCATTACCCACTCTGCACTGCTGCATCTTTTAGTTCAGAGAGGAACACTGCAATCTCTCTAGCAGAACACCCTCAGCCTTTCCAGTGCATCCATCACAAGCAGTCTACCACTGTGTCTGTTTCTACTTCTTGTACCACATGGTCCAGCATTTTCTTTTTCCTCCTCCTCTCTCAAGCCACAGGTTGCCTCCTCTGCAACTGGGTACTGCAGTGGTCCTTAAAGATGTTAACAGCAACCTACTAAATGACTGTCTTGATCACATTTAACAGCACTCTACAGAAAAGGAGACTTAGGGCAGATCTAGACCTTCAACTAAACCCACACTGTCTACGCTAGCTATCTTATTTCACTTTATTTTTTTTTAAATATCATTTTTCTTTATTTTTCTCCTCTCCTTTCTTTTTTGTTTGTACTGTTCCATAAATTGTCTTTTTGCATTAAATGTTTGAACATGCAGACAACCACGTAAAGCTCCAGGGCAAAAAGACTGAAAGATAAAATAGTTTTCCTCAGGAAATTAGCCTTTTCAGATATATTTCACTTCATCTGGCACAGTCTGAAGGATGACCTAATCTCCAGCGACAGAAATCTCACCTACATTTCCCTTGCCACCCTTCAAAACAAGGCAAGACAGCACCAAGGTGAAGCAGACCCTTTACACAGCACATCCAGCTGTGAAACTGTCTGAAAAGAGCACATTTAAAAGCTTCTGGCAGAGAGTTTCTAGCCCTCAGAGGCAAAATGTCAGCAGCACTTCCTGTGAATAGCACTTCCCTGTGCTAGCATGGAACCCGACGTGAGTCAAAGAGACCCTGGGCTGGGATGAGACAAATATTGCTGCAGATAACAATGGTGGAAGATCAGAATGAGGTCATTTTCCTCTCCTCTGTTCTTGTTATCCCTAAGTTATGTTTGCATTTCTCCTGGTTGGAGGCACTGGGAAGCATCCAGCAATGGGGTGACCACAACCCATAAGACTGAATGCCAATCCCAACATGACAAGGAGCTTCACCATGACAGCAGAACTGGTGCTTGGCTCTCTGTTTTCCTAAATAAAATCCCCTTTTTCTGGAGATGTAGGAGTCTCACAGCAGAATCTTAATGGCAGAAAACCTAAGGTAGAAATGAATATTTGGATCATTTTTATTTTGTTAGCTGACATTTAAGGTAAGAACTTAAACCACAGTTCTTGGTAATGCTCTTTGTATGCTTAATCACGGAATCGTAGAATGACTTACATTGGAAGAGACCTTAAAGATCATTGAGTTTTAATCTCTCCGCTGTGGGCTGGTTGCCACCTGTTAGCTCAGGATGCCCAGAGCACAATTCAACACCTCCAGGAATGGGGTGTCCACAACTTCTCTGGGCAATCTGTGCCAGCGTCTCACTCCTTAAGTAGGTCTTAACATTTCAACTCTCTTTCAGTAGCTTTCAGGATGGGTTTCTGACTTCTTATTCATCACAACACATTTTTGGAAGAGTTATGTTCTTTCCATGGACATTTAAGGGCTGCACTAACCCTAATCCAGGGATGGCAGCACTCCTTGGAGTATTATCAATTGGGGATTAAAAAAATAGAACCACAGAGTTCTGTTTGCTTCTAACTAAGGACAATGAAATAGAATAAACACCCATGTCCTCCAATGCATTTTCAGCAATCCAGTACAGAAATCCTTTTACAGCTAGGCTTGGGTCACTCAGATCTAGAAGAAGACTTTGTTTAAGAGAAGAAGGAAAACGAAGACACAAAGGTCTGGGTCTCTGAACAGAGTTTTCCTCTAAAACTAAACAGAAAAGCTAAAGCTAAAAGGCTAAAAAAAAAAATAGCTAAAGCTAAACAGAAAAACAACCTTTACAGGCTAAGACATAACCATATGGCATGAATCAGAATAAAATGAGCAGATGTTCAATAAATGCATCAAAGTAAGGCTTCATTGGCTGTAGCATTTTAAAAAGTAAAAGTTTGGCTATAGCAGACTTAACCACTAATTCAGGGGAAAAAAAATTACAGATTTGGTTTTTCCATTGAGTAATTTTCCACTGGGGAATGCTGAAAGCAGAAAACTATGGCAAGAACTTCTTCAGTTCTTTGAAAACAATTTCTGCAAGAGGTAACCACAGCACTACAAAGAAAGTCAAAACAGGATTTTAGTTAGGAACCAGTATTTCCATTAAAAATTCTGCATTTTTACATAACCTTGTTTACAGTCCTGACCCCAGCCTGGCCACAGAAAACTGTATGAGTCATAGAATCATAGAGTTGTATGAGTTGGAGGGGACCCTTAAAGGCCATCTAGTCCAACTTCCCTGCAATGAACAGGGACACCCACAGCTAGATTAGGTGCTCAGAGCCCCATCCAGCCTGACTTTGAGTGTCTCCAGGGATGGGGCATCCACCACTACTCTGAGCAACTGCCTTATCATAAACAAATGTTTCCTTATATCCAATTTAAATTCCCTCTCTTTTAGTTTGAAACCATTTCTCCTTGTCTGATCTCCCTGGCCTTGAAAAGATGTGCTACACAGAGTTCTGGGGGCAGGTTCCAAATAAGGTGTAAAACAAGAGATTTTCTCTTTCAGTGTGAATATAGAATACTTCTGTACGTGACAAAAATGCTCCATCACTAACTTGCCTCTTGATAAGTCAAGAGGAATAGAACTGCAAGACAGCACAACACTGAATCACTTACAGGCCTTGGAACAGAATAACCTACCTGACAATACTACTGTGAAGAGAATCTGAAGATGGGATATGAATGTGTTGTAAAATTAGGCATTTTGGGGGGCCACAAATCTATCAGATGTCTTTTGATGCACACTGACATTCCTCCAAAAGATAACACAGAGGAAAAAACAACTTTTAGTAACAGTATCACCATGAGACTTGTGAGCATCGATATTCATTTTGCATCTTGCTCCCGTACCACATTATTTCCCTTCAAAGCTTTCCACGCTGTTATGAAAGCCCTTTTCAGTTTGAAGGCGTGCAACCATTCAGTCAGAATGCCTCCATGTGGTGTCAAAAAGGGATCCTAACATCTCATAATGAATACTCATGTTGGGGTATATATGGATTTAACATTTATTATCTACCTTGCTCCAAAGCCCTTTTCTCCCAAAGCCAGCTATTTAACAGATTTTAGTGCATGCAGTAAGTGCACCACAGCGTAAATTACCAGGTACTGAGAAATGCAGAACGAAATGTGCAAGAGCAATTCAGTAACTACGCAAACATCAAGCAACCAGCGATGTAACACACGGGCAAGGCATGAAAGGAAAGGAATCTAAATTACCACCTGCCTGCCCCACTGAAAGAAAGAAAAGAAAGGCCCCACTGCTGCTCCCAGGGAAGCAGTGGTATTGCACAGGATTGCTGGCAGATAAATGTTACTGCTCCATGAACCACCTACACCAGGTCGAGTTATACAACAGAGGCAGAGGCAATCAAGAAGGGAGCTGCTGGGGATGTGCTTATGGAAGAGACCTGTGTTGATGCTGCCAACAGTTCACTATTGTTGTAAAAAAAAAATCAACTTGCATATTTTGCCTTAAAGATTTGGTGCCGGCCCTTGCTGGAGACTGGACATGAACCCAGACAAGCCTTCTGCTGCATGCAGGGCTCATACCCCTCTTTCAGCAACGTGTTTGCAGCAAGGAGGAGGAATGGCCCAGAATGAAAACCCTCAGAGAAGACTTCTTCATTTCTTCACCAAAAAACAGTCACGTATGTCTGTCTGATTTATGAGTCCTCCAAGTCTTCCCGCATCTCTCAGGAATAATGGTTTAGAACAAGGTTTATTGGGAAGTTTGGACAAACCTACTCTTTATTGACAATAGCAGCTTCACAACAATAGATCACTTAAAAAAAAAAAAAAGACATTTTCTTTGGAACCACTCACATTTCTGTAAAAGCAAACTACATTATAAAGGTGTCTATTCAAGGAAATACTTCTCCATTATCTCTTCATTCTCAAGGCTGCAGAGTACTCCCCATAAAAAGTAGCACAGTGCTTTGATTCAAAATAAAATCATTGTCACGTTGCTAATGTGTCAGAGTCCATAGTGGGATCCTTCAAACTAAGCTAAGAATAACAAGTGCAAGTTTAGGAGCAAGGACACTGGCATTCATCTACACCTCTTGAAGGTGACTGTCTGTAAATAGCTTTGGAAATCATCATGAGAAATCCTTGTAGTCCCAAAACAAAGAAGATTCTCACATTTTCGTCTCTCTGTAGGAAGGCTGCATTGATGCGCAGGGATTGCAAAAAGTCCTGCTCCTAACCAGGCTGAAGTCCTCAGACATAAATCAGTGAAAGGAAGGAATATAGTTGCTGTTCAGTGCCATTCCAGAGTTGCTATACTTGGAGAGGACGGAAAGCAGAAGCTAAAAAGTCCTGCCAGGACCACAAAAAAAAAAAGCAGAAGAAAAATCTAAGTTAAAGGCAGATAGGACCATACAGTGAGTGCATACTGTGCTTTTGGGATCATACACAGTCCACACAATTGCAGGGGTCTAGAAATTATCTTGGAGATGACTGTGTGGTCTGTCAGTCCGTTACCATCAAATCTGCTCATTTCCTGATCTCTGCCCAATATTAATCTTTGCTCTCAGCCACTGGAAAAGGAAAGATACTCCTTCAGGTCCAACACTTATAACTCAACTGATGTAATAATCTCCAAAGAAAAAGATGTGCAGTTGATGCTGGATTAATAGTTGCAACCCAGGTCCCAGGGGCATGATGCTAGGGGTCAGCAGCTTGTGAAGCTGTTGTGTGAAAGTACTGAAGTACACTGTGAGTAATTCCTTTTGCTTTTCAATGGGGTGATCTGTGTTGTTCAGTCAATACACCTTTGAAGATTTCAGTGAGGACAGAAATCTTTTAAATACACCTGTTTGGAGCTGTACTGACAGACCATGTCATGACTGTATCAAGTCTTAGAAATAGGCTGAAAATGAAAGCTGTGTTGTACACAAACTCATAAAATCATGCAATCATACAATTATAGAACTTGTGTTGGAAGGTACCTTAAAGACCATCCAGTTTGAACCCGCTGCCATGCGTTGGTTGCCCCCACCAGCTCCGGCTGCCCAGGGCCCATCTAACCTGGCCTTGAGCACCTCCAGGGATGGGACACCCACAGCTTCTCTGGCAGCTGTGCCAGTGCCTCAGAACACTCTGAGTAAACAATCTCCACCTACTATGTAATCTAAATCTCCCCTTTAAAACCGTTCCCAAACACTGCAAGCCCGTACATGCCCAAATAGTGAGTGTGATTTCAAAATCTAAAATCCCAGCTCTGCAGTTTGGCACACACCTACAATTTGCCCACATCAAAGGCTGTGATTAGCCCAGGATTCATTTTTCTGAGCACTTCTCCCAGAATCGTGCTTCATGCACCCAATCGTGTTATACACACTTAACCCTGTTGTTGCTGTCCCATTTCATTATAAACTTTGCCCAGCTGAATCCACCCCTGGAGAGCTGCTCCTTGTATTTCACTCTACCTCCTGTTCACAAAGCTCTTGTCCATGGAAACACCAAAAGGCTTTTTTCAATCACAGGACATAGCTAGTCCCATTTCTTCTTCCACTGCAGACTCCTGAAGGCTGTTCTGCCCACATCAGTGATGTGACCCCACAAGCAACGACAAAATAAAGTTTTGCCCAAATAGGGCCCCTAAATCTCTGCTTATCTGTGTCAAAACCCAAGCAAAGCTCCCTTGGCACTCACAGTCTTCTTCCTGGCATGCTCAGATGTGCAACAGCCTTCTTCGTTATGTAGTTCATAGGCAACATTTGCTCAAAGATATATATTAAAAAAGTAAAATTTGTGAATATTTACTTGATCAGAAACTGAGAGCAAGGGTTAGCAAGTGTTCTAACCAGTAAAACCTATGAGCCAACTGCCACGTAAATTTACCATCTCACTCTCATGCATCATGATGTGGTATCAGCAGCACGTGTTCAATCCTCCTGACACAGACTGAGTGTGTTTTCAATGGGTGTCAGGCACTAATTTGCCTCATACAAGTCGGGACTTTAGGATACAAAGAGCAGAGTTTATGGGTGCACAGCTGATCTCCCATACTGTACCACAGACCAACCAAACCCCTTGGCCAATGGTCATCAACTCCAGGGTTCTCCTTTGCTAGAATTGTTTTTCCTGTTCCCCTTACTACCATTACTGATAATGATAACATACCATGCATGGAAAACAGTGATGTGAAGGGCTTCTCTTAGCTGCTTGGACAAGAATTTTCTGCAGCTAAAGAACCCAAATGGCTTTTCTAGATCATATAAATCCATTGTGAGTGAAAGGATATTTCATTCTGCCTTACATATAATGTTTTACAGGCAAAAAAAACAAGTATAGAAATAAATCCCATCCAAGGAATTCAGTGCAGCAGATCTATGTTTTTCTTTAATTAGCATCCCAATGTGATAGTGGCTTCGGCATGTGAATTGCTCTTTTGTAACACCGTGTGTCCTTGCTAGACTCCTTAAGGAACCTGGCAAACAAGGCACTTCCCTCAATTGTCTCTTGTTTTTCTTGGAAGCTGAATATTTTCATTGAAATGTCACTTGCAAAGCCTGTCCATGCTCCACTCGTCTTGGAGTGTGCGTAAGCATTGAGCTTACAAAAAAAAAAACAAACAAAAGCAATTCAGCATTTAATCCCAGTTTACCACTCCACTTGCTTATTTGCAAAGCATACAGGTGAGAGGCAAAATCATGGGTGGTGTGGGTTTCAGTAACAATAAAAACTTATGTAGACTTTATTGCAGGTAGGTGCATGCCTGCCCAAGCTGACTCCCAGGCCCTCGCAGGGTTACAACATGCTTATGTGTGGCAGGGGAGAGTTGATTAACAGCAGAAATGATGCACTGAAACTCTGAGCCTGCAAAATACTCTGGTGCTTGACTTACACCAGGAAGGAAGGATCTCTGTCATCTTGGCTTGTCTGTGCTAGAAGTCATTTGAATTATTTGGCAGACTTGAGATGCCAAGCTGGAAAACCCTTGAAGTGAGGTTATTAGGTTCAGTTTGTGCTGTTTGGGGCATTTCAGGAGAAGTATTCCAGGGTCTGCTGCAGGGTCTGCTCTCTATAAAACTTTCTCTAAGCAGGGACCTCATGGCCTCAAAAAGACCTCATCTGGGGGAAATGCTCTGGCTTCCTTGGCCCATCAGGAACACAGGCTGACAGGATCTAGGTTAAACAGCCCTCCTACAGAGAACTACTATCATGTATCACAGCCACCGAAGAGGCCACTTGTTAGGCTTTCAGTCACTGGATCTTGAAGACAAAGATCTCAACTAGACCGTATTCCTGCCTCCCTTTCTTCTCAGCTCCAAGGTTTAGTTCTGCTAGAAACACTTGTGTCCTTCTGAAACACCTCAGAAGTTAGTTCCAGCACTGCAGAGCTTCATGGGAGCATGCCCTGATGCCCTGGCATCAACAGAAATTTCTCTGGATTTGGTCAAGGTGGGTGTTTAGTTTTAACCATTACCTAGCCATGGTAATGCTAATGTAATGGGCCTGCTGGTGTCACCTTTAGAGACTCATTACCTGCATTAGGAGTTAGAGAAATAAGACTTCCAGCCTCAGTTTAAATTGCAACCTGAAAGACATAATTTTATTAGGAAATGCTCCATATCCATAAGGCTGTCCAGCAGCGGTGTGGATTCCCTGGGGAACATGCGTCTGGAGACCTTTAAGAACAGGCTGGATGAATTTCATAAGCTTTGGAGGTGCCTGTTAGACCTATTTCCATCCTCTTTTCCATAAGAAGTGAGGCACATGTGGTCACTGTCTGTCAATCCCAGTTTGTCATCCTCTAGAAACTTCCGACCATTGGGTATACTGAGAATTATAGAATATCCTGAGTTGGAGGGGACCCATAAGGATACTGACTTTTGTCAGAAGATTTGAGATACCAAAAATATGCAGTTCTTACATGGATGAATAGGGGAGAATATGGAAATGAACACGGTCATTGACTTTTAACATGGCCCCATATCCTTGTGGAGAGTCAATGGCAGCAGCAGTGAGAAACACATGTCCAGAGAGGTGCAGAGGACTCGTGCATAGTCTGTGGCTAATGGAGGGTGCATGCGGGTCTGTGGGAGATCAAACTTCGCCGCTTTGTGGTCTGGTGTAGACAAACTATGGAGATGAAGTCAGTGATGAGCTTTGGGGATCCGCTCTGACCTGCACAGGCAGTGCCTTCTGAAAAGCCGTATCCAAGCAGTCCCACAACACTTAGATGGAAAATACGTGTTTATGTAAATCCATTTTTACGCATGACTTTCTGGCACACAGAGAATGAATCATCAATATCCAAAGAGGCCTTTTATGCCAGTGAAATATTAGTATCTGACAATACAAACTACAACAGCATATTTCCCTGCACTGGCAAGATAAGGTGAGGCAGATGACTTAGATAGGGTAATTCTTACCATGCAGCCCCAATAGCAACCTATAATTGCTCATTAATGATGTTCACTATCATTCATACTATCATTCCAAGATACACTTCAAAAAAACTTTCCTTTATGAAATTATTTTCCCCTGTCTTCTCTGGGGAAATCTCACCCAAAAAGAATGAAACTTCTTCACATATTTTGGTGTTTGTCTTCATTCTTGGGTTGGAATATCCTGTACTTTGGGAAAATAAATGAAGAAATCATGGGCCAGACATTTCTAAGGAATAGGGTAATGCTTTGAGACTGCACATGAAACTCTGAGCTGTCAGATTCAGATATCTCCAACTCTGGACTACGTTGCAGTAACAGGGCTGTGACAGATTGAATGGTTTTATGATGTCTCACGTACACTGTATATAAAAATAAGAGGCTGAAACAAAAGCTGGAGATCAGATTTCCACAAGAACATACCAGGAAACACACAGGACATTCACCAACAGCTACATAACCCTGGGAAATGCTCCCAGAGGGACTTGCAGGAATAAATTAAGTGTCAAGTAGACACAGCCAGCCACCTCTTCACCTCCTTTTCTACAAGCTCCAGTACAGATGCTGCCACGTGTGCCTGCTCATGTCTTTGACAGAGTAAATGAGGTGCAATATCTATCCTTCAGGATAACCAGTTAACAAGCCTAGCTTTCAATAGCAGATGTACCAAAGGGTGACCACAATGGGACATGAACAGGGGTATGGAGTGATTCCAAAAACTTTCTCCCACAGTGAGGTATGGGCTGCTCAGGGGCTGTGATGTGGATTTTCCACAAACCTGCAAGGAGTGCTTTGAAGGCTGGCGATGAAAATGCTGCCCATGCAACAAAAAATCTCTCATGGCAATCATGAGTAAGTGCTCACTTAGAAAGCAATGAATCAGGAGAAGGGCATCCGGATGTGAGATCTGCCGTGCCCACGGTACTGCTCTTTGAGGGGTGCTACTATTACCCTCTTTTCTATTTATCTAAATGTGGCTTTTGGGAACCCGCTTGATCACAATCACTTCTAAATTCATACTAAACTCAAATTTTAAATGCACATAAGGAATCTAATAATATTAAACAGGGAAGAGATTAAACAAATAGATACCTCATGCCATGCAATGCTTCAGAGGTACTGTATCAATAAGTTGATGTTATCCTGGAAAAAAGATTATCTGTGCATGCGTTCTCCCAGACAGAAACCAAGAAAGGAAGCATGCAGAATTGATTTTAAGTCTTCTGAACTTTGTGGAGATGCAGCCTTGAATCTCAACTCTTGAGAACTCAGAACAAAAAGGCAGCACAGATGCAATGTGCACAGTGATGAGGATATGCATGCTGTCCTCTTCACTTTGTCATAGCACGACCCTTTTGCAAAAGAGCAGATAATTCCCAGAAGACACCCTGTGCAGATTTCAATGCAGCACAGCATTATTTTGATTTCCAGCAGTGAGGAGAGCTGAGAACCACAGCTTAGCACAAGATGAACAGTCTTTAATAAGATAATCTAATGTGTTTTACTCCGTTGCTGAGGCTGACTGAGTGCAGGACATGCACGAGTTTTGTCACACAGGCTTTCTGCATGAGTGGGAGTTTGCACTGCTGTTTCTAGATCACACTCAAGTATGTATCCAAATTCAAATAAAATGATCCTATGGTTTTGAAGGATTCCTCATTCTGGCTGAGAAAGGCTCAGGCCCACAGCCCCGAGCATTCCAGATGGGGTTCCAGCTTCTGCCTTCAGCCAGACATTCCACCACTGTGGGCTTTGGTCCATTTATAACAGCTAAGTTCTTGATCTTTGGGAAATCAATTGGCTCAGTATACAAATGCAGCTATGATAAAAAGAATAATTTCCTAGTTAAGTGTTGAATTGCAAGCAAGTAGAATTTCAACAAAGGAAAATGCTGGGTGCTGCCCCTGGGATGGAGCAATGCTGCCCTGAAGTGGTCCAGCAGTTGAACTAGATGATCTTTGAAGGTCCCTTCCAACTCTCTCCTCTCCTCTCCTCTCCTCTCCTCTCCTCTCCTCTCCTCTCCTCTCCTCTCCTCTCCTCTCCTCTCCTCTCCTCTCCTCTCCTCTCCTCTCCTCTCCTCTCCTCTCCTCTCCTCTCCTCTCCTCTCCTCTCCTCTCCTCTCCTCTCCTCTCCTCTCCTCTCCTCTCCTCTCCTCTCCTCTCCTCTCCTCTCCTCTCCTCTCCTCTCCTCTCCTCTCCTCTCCTCTCCTCTCCTCTCCTCTCCTCTCCTCTCCTCTCCTCTCCTCTCCTCTCCTCTCCTCTCCTCTCCTCTCCTCTCCGTTCCACAATAGGTTGACAGTTGGCTCACTAAGATGATCTTAGTGGTATTTTTCAATGCTAACGATTCTATGATTCTGTCTGTACTAACATATTCAGTCTCACCTATGATTACAGCCCTACATTTTAGATAAGCCAATTATATGGACACAAGAAACCTGGAAAAGTGACAGTTACCTCACAATAAACTAGGCAGCAATAAACAGGAGCAATACTGACTTTTCTTCTCAACAGAGATTAAACAAAAATAAGGATTTGTAAATCAACTGGTAATGAAACTGGTACTTCCCACAATCCAGATGGTATGTTGAAATTCGTATGATGCTGAGGTGCCTGTGAAATCATTTTACAGCATTTTGGGCAGAAATGTAGGACTACAAACACAAACTAAAAATGTACAAGGCACTATTCTTCCCACACAACCAGCAGGACAGCTACTAATGATATCTGCTTCCCTGGATATTACCAACAGACCAGGGCCCAGCATGGTCCCCAGTGGTTTCCTGTCAGATATTTAAACCCAGATCTACCTCTGTCAGATGCTCCAAGCTCCCTATGGCACATCTGTCTTTTCACAGTATCACTTTATCCCTCTGCCCCATCTGTCTGCACTGCTCATGTTTTAGGTAATCTCATAAGGACCAGAGACAATAAGAAATTTAAACTTCATGTCATGGTTTTTTTTTAATTGATTTCAGAAAGAAAAGAGGAAAAAAGAGAAAAAAAAGAAAGAAAAACAAAGCACTATGATCATCACTTCCTCCTTGCTAGGTGGATGTGGCAAGAGGGCCAAGTCAGATACAACACATCACATATCTGATGGGATTCTGATCTTCTTAAGCTCAGAGTAGGTAGGAAAAAGGAAGAAGAGTGGTTCTGGTGGGAGACACATGTGAAGGAATGGTGCAGTGAGATGGTCCTGCTTCTGAGACAAGCAAGATGCTTTCTTGCAAATCCACCACCTATCCATTCTCTCTCACTGCAGACCAGGTCTGTTGGGTGATGGAGAACTACATGGATGGCGATTCTGTGTATTCAGAGTCATTTCTAGTCCCCTTAACAGGAAATCCCCTGTTAACTTTGGTTGATTTTGAAGACCATTGACAAAAGACTTCAGCTTCCAATTTCATAACAATCCAGCCCACTACATCTGAAGTTTCGTTTTAACCACCAGCCAAAGATTTTGGGCGCAAGACAAGTACCTCTCAGTTATTCCATCTATTGAGTTAGAAATCAAGACTAGAACAAGAAGAGTTGGCAATTTTGACACAGAAATTTAGTTAGGTTCAGTACTTACAATTGCATGACCAAGTATAAATGGTTTGGGCTCTCATAGATGTCTTCCAGAGCAACTATATTCTCATGCTTGATCCTGGAAAAACGTAAAACAAATAAAAGATGAAATAGTCTTTTTTTAGAAAGTGTCTGCAAAAAAGAAAGTTATTTTTAGTTAGACACTAATTGTCAGTGCTTCTATTCATCATGACAAAATACGATCTTGACTGAAGTAAATAGTCACAAGCACTTTGCAGCCCAGAAAATGCTCAATGGTTAAGTATTTGGGGCAGTAGAAGCTTAGAGCCTCTAGGTCAGATGAATGGAGATGGTTGCCTGGAGGTTGAAGTCTCACAACAGCAGCAAACTGGGCGCAGGGGGATGGAGGCAGAGTGTGGGTTGGAGGGATTTATCACCATGCAGACAGAAGCTGGAGCACACATAGAACAGACATGCAACAGCCCCATGAATCTTCCCACTCCAATGTCACACCAGGTCTGGACGCCCTAATTTCCCTGCAGTATTACTAAGTGCTGCATGCTTTCCATCCAAACGCTCCCACTATATTCATGAATTCTTTACGCCCTCATGATACGGACTAATAAATCCTTGAAATCGTCACTACAAAGAACTGCCTCAGTCTCCATAGTGCTGCTTTCTTCTCACTCTGAACACAGTTACATAAACACAGAGTTTCTGAAAAGTGACTGCATTTGGTGATCTGCCATGTGGATTTTCTGTGTCTCCTAAGGGGTGAGCCTGCTCTCACACTTCTCCTCCCCAGGGATGGGAACAGGCAGATTGTGCAATGACATAAACCTCACTTTGAAAGGAAACCAGATTTCATACAGCACAGCAGGTGGCTGGAGGGCATGGATCATTCCCACCAAGCCTCCAGGACCAGGTTTGTCAAAATTCTGTCTTTAAAGACAAAAATCATCTCTATAAACACACATCTAATTAACTACTTAGAGCAATGCCTCTCTGGGTTTGCTACTTAAAAAACAATTTCCAAAAGATACATTTAACTTGTGCAAACTCTAAAGAGACAACAGTACAACCTCAGGGGCAGAATATTAATTACAGCAATTATAGACAATTGTTTTAAGAGCAAGAGGAAGCTGGGAAATGCCATGCACAGACTTCTCATCGAACAACATACAGACACATTCAGAAAGTAAAAGTGTATTATCAGCACATGCAGAGCTCTCTACAAGTCTCAAGGTTTGAGCAGATTAATTAGGATGCTTAATTATTTGTCAAGACCTCATCTTCAGCATTCCCAAGTGTCCCAATGTCTGTGTGATGATGACGAGAGCAGAAGGTCCCATGCACATGGCAGGGTCATTCCCCTAGGAACAGAGACTAATCCAATTTCCTCTGACTTCACTAGATAAATTATGACTGACCTGAATTTACACCCATAATCAGCCATCAAAAGGTGCATTCATATAAGGACCTTCATGCAGAGGAAATTTTACATGAACAATAAGTGAGCCCAAATGCAATGCACTACAGGAGGTCAGAGCAACAGATAACGTGAGTAGGCTCTTCACTTCAGGGTACTCTAGAATTTCAATGGCATTTCAAGCGAATAGTCACTTTTAATGGAAATTATTCATCGTTTATGTCCATTCTCCTTTATGCACAAGCACATTTGTGCAAATGGTACCATCATAATCAAGAAAGTAGCAATAACATGAATAGTGATATAGGTTTAAAGCCTGCAACGTAGTCTACGTTACATTTTTCACTGTGTGCAAATTAATACTTTGCATTTTTATTTTTTAGATTTTGAGAATGTCATTTTAATTTTATTTGTATGCTGATTTTTGAACATGAACACTAGGAATTTCTCAGTGAAAGACAGGGGAAGTGGAAAGAAAGTAGATGAAGGAGCAAGAAAGGGGATTTGAAACCCAACAGGGAAAGAAGGTAGAAGATGCTGAATCAAAGCATAGGGATGAAGGTATTTGGAAAAAGGTGTCCTGGGAAGTGACACCTGCAAACCACTGCTACCGAGGTGCTGGTGCATTGGAGGAGATGGCTGTGATAGAAGGAGACATTCTCTGATTCTATGATTTACTTCTGCTCTGGCTCAGCCTCCTCAGGATCAGCAGGGCATTCAACTTGGCAATGCAGAGTGCTTAACATCTCTGCCAATGCTGCTAACCAGTTTGGCTTGCATCTACTTCCAGTTTGGCTTTTGGGACCATTATTTCTATCTGGAAAAAAAGAGGTGCCTATATAAATGATCTGATTTTTTGGATATTCCTACGGGGAGCCAGGAGTTGGACTCAGTTATCCTTATGGGTCCCTTTCCATAACTTGGGATACTCTATGATTCTAGGTTTCCATGCTCAGAGTGGATCTCAACTGATGGGCTATTTAAAGGGAAATCAAATCCAAAAGTAAAAGAAAAAATCATAATGCTCATTAGAGATAGCTTGGGTGGAAGCCTATGGGTTCAATCGAGGTGCAGGTTCTGCAGGTGAACCCGAAAAGCCGTGTGCTTCCCAGCAGAGGTCACTGCAGCTAGCAGCTGTGCTGAGATGTACTCAACCTGCAGAAATTCATGTGCCCCTTCTCCTGCTTTAAAGCATGGAAGAGCAATCACCAAGAGATCTACTGAAAAATAATGAAAGCTTCCCTGACTGAATGCTGATCAATAACGCTTTGAAATTGAGGGGACTGAGCTGTTTTTCTGTAGACCCATGGGAAAAGGAAGCAGATTCCTCAAAACCAGATTAGGCTAGCATCCTAACCAATGGGCCATATTATTCCAGACCCCTCAACTAGAGGGACAGAGGCACTGCATTGAAAATAGCTTTGGTGAATTGTTTCCCAGTTTTAAAGAAGTCCCAAAAGTAAACTTGAAAACCTGGGCTTGGTTGAAGTATTTGAAATCAGTTTACATAAATTCTTAAAACAAGGAAACATCCAGCTAAGGACATCTCCCTTTTAAACTGCCCTTCATCACACTTGATGCTTTCCCAGACTCAGTCTCTCCTTGCTGGCAAATCCTAGGGCTGCTTCCACCTTCTATGCCTTGCCGTGTCCCCATTTCTCCATTTGTGACACAAAAGGAAGGTGCCACCTCACAGCACTGTTGCTATGTTCAGTGTCAGAAACACTCTGACACCATTTAGTTTCTGGGATTGTTCCTTCTGGAGAAGAGGAGGCTCAGGGGAGACCTTATTACTCTCTGCAACTGCCTGAAAGGAGGTCATAGAGAGGTGGGTGTCAGCCTCTGCTCCCAGGTAACAGTGATAGAAAGAGAGAGAATGGTGTTCATTTGCACCAGGAGAGGTTCAGGTCGGATGTTAGGAAAAATTTCTTCTCAGAAAGAGTGGTAAGGGGTCAAAGCAAAGGAAAATACATCTTGAAGTGAGAATCAGGGAAATTTAAGTATTAAAAAAACACAAAGAGTATTAATCCTAGCAAGAAACTATGAAAAGAATGAATGGATTCATCCAAATCACAGCATCACTTGTTTAAAAGCTGTGCAAACAAATGCATGCCACAAGTAAAATGCAGATGTAACCAAGTGAAATTACAGAATTTCTCCTCTGGCCTTTCCAGTGTCTCATAAGCTTCTACAGAGGTGTCAGCAACACAAAGGAACAGAGACACTGCTGTACCCAAGCAATGTAACACGTAAACTAATGATCTATAAATTATAGATTAGATAGAATATAAAGATCTGATAATAAATATGTATTGGTAATCTAATGTATAGATAAAAATTTAATAATTGAATAGCTGTTGTGTGTAAATACAATCTAATGAAGTATAGCATATATAAACCAATAATCTAGTTTCCAGGTAAGACGCTGGGGAGCAAACTGGGCCAGGCAACTGAGGACTGTGTGTGACTTTTCCAAGCATAGCAGCTGTGCAAACAAGGGCCTGCAGAGAGCGTTTGATCTGCTGCATAGCATCAAGCATGGATAGGTTGCCTTTGTCTGCTGTAGAGCTGTTGTGCAAGAGCCTTGGTTGGGGACTCATCATTGTTCCCTGCCTGCTACAGCATCCAGTGCTGCTGAAAACACAGAATTGTTGTTCTGTGAAGGAGCAGAAACCTGTCCACAAAACGAGATCTGACTTGACCAGGAGTGGCATTTGGCCCTGTAAGATCATTCCCATGTTTCCCATGACCACGCTAAACTGGGTGTTCTGTGGCGATGGAGTAGTGATGAGTTTATGGTGTGGAGCTCCATTGGTGTCAAAAACCACCCTTAGGACTTGGCAGCACAGCCAACACTTTCTGCCCACTGCCACTAGAAGGGCAGAAGTCCCACAGGGTTAGAACTAGTCCCATTGGGTAAAGATCACTTTGATATTCACCAGTAAATAAATTAATAAAATATATGGGTTTGGACTGAAGATTGCTATGAAGAATCAAAGGATTAAAATATGGACACTGATGTACAATAGGGAAAGCAGAATCCTTTTGTGACTGAGCTTCCTGTACATCTCTGGTGGCTCCCCATCATCCCAAAGCCCAGGAAGATCAAAGTAAACTGGTTGCATATTCCTGTGGATCATTAATTAGAGGGGCAGCGTGGATGAAAGCAGAGGACCTGTTAGCTGCTGAGCTGTCAGGACAGCATGCTAAAACTCCAAACTGCAAAGGCACGCTATAAACTATGGCTGAATCACTCATACTAGCATCTATCATATGTAACACTGAAAATGAAGATCAGCTAGAAGAATACAGTACATAAACCCTGGACAAACATGAGAGCCTTTTAAGTAGGACAGGTTCCCTACGTAACAACTCTTTTTGACTCAGAGCATTACAGTTCCAAGCCATGACATTTAATGCTGTACCTCCACAAACAGCACGCGTCAGCGATAAAATGCCGCAAGAAAGCACAAATAATTTTGCAAAAGCCAAAAATAACAAACGCCCAAGTCTGTAAGGATTTATGGCTTTGTGTAATGCAACATATTTGCAAATAAACGCTCAGTTATTTCCACAGGTGCCCTGCAGTGGGTTTTCCCAGCAGCACGGAGTTACAGGTCTGTCAAGTTCACCACCGGGCCAAGGGGGTCGTTTAAATAGGATGAGAGGGAATGACCTCAAGTTGTGTCAGGGAGGTTCAGGTTGGATGTTAGGAAAAACTTCTCAGGAAGAGTTGTGAGGCATTGGCACAGGCTGCCCAGACAGGTGTGGAGTCTCTGTTGCTGGAGGGGTTCAAGAACAGGGTAGATGTGACACTGAGGGGAATGGTTTAGTGAGAAATATTGGTGGTAGGTGGATAGTTGGACTATCTTAGTGGTCTTTTTCAATCTTAGTAAGTCTAGTACTCCAAGAAATCAAGTCTCCTGCTCAGGGAGAGAGTCATGACTTGTGGATCATCCTCTCCATGCAAGGCCGCTCATAATTTGGACTTCTGACAATTAGACAGACATGGATGATGGGAGAAGTCAAGTCTCTAGCTCTGTTCCCTCCTTTTCTTATCCCACAACCCCCAAACATCCTCCAAGGTGGGTATTTTGCAGATGGATATTCCCCATATAGCTGCACTGATATTCGCATGAGCAGAGTTCAGCATGACACTCCTCCCATCGTCCAGGTTTCCCACCCACGTGGACTTTCTGGTGTGAAAAGAAGAAACGTAAGCTCCAGTCCAGGCTTTTTCATATAACTGATATTCACCAGGTCTCTCTCTTCCACAGATTCTCTGGTATCTTATAAAAGGTGTCTTTATAGCAGCCCTTCTCCCTCAAACAGGATGCAAACTTTTCTTCACGATGATTTCAGTCCACTCAATCTTTTACAGCACCATTGCTTGGTCTGAAAACAGTCTATGGAAAGCACAACACAATGACTTCAACCACCCATGAGAGGTGGCCCCAATATCTGCTTTTCGACCCTACAGCATCTAGATTACTGTGTGGTGTCTTTTTTTTTTTTTTTTAAAGCTGTATTCTTAATTGTCTTATTACGAAGACCAGGAGGAGTTTTATTGGATTCAGTATTGAATATTCTCTTGCATTAAAAATGAAAGAGAGCTTGTAGTTATGGGCAGAAATATAGGAATTCTGCTCACTGTGTCTCACAGACAGATGGCATTTTTGACCTCTTCTGATCTCCCTCCACAACAAAACCTTTTGTTCTCACAAGCATTGCCCACCTTGCCTTGCTGGATCTAATGACTAGGCAAAGGAGAGCTAATTCCAGCTCAAAGCCAGATGGTTCCATCCCCATATGCTGAATGCCTGGCCAGATTAACCAAACCTTTGACTGGAAGGCCAAAGAGTTTAACTTAGAGGACACCTGTGGTCTCCAAACCACAGCCTGCTCACAACACATGGAGGAAATTAATATTTTTCACTATTATCTTTAAGATGTCTGTGCTTGTGTGGGATTAACTGAAGACAGAAACTGTTATCATACAGTCCTGCCTGCTTTAGAAACTCTGCAAAAAGAGAATGATCCTGGATGCCTTGGAAGATGGAACTCAAAGGCAATATGGTGGGATCAATCTGTACATAAACCTGCCCTCCATCATGACTGAAGACGAGATTGTGATAAAAAGCCCCAGTGCTGGTAGGAAGCAGCCAGCAGCCCAGGCATTCAGAGGAAGCACAGGCAGCCAAAATTCAGGAAACAAATGCCAACCAAAAGCCCCTTCCTACTGGCCTTAGAGCATGGTGACAATTTTCAAACTAGTTTTTCAAATTGACTAGTTTAAGTAGTTTAACTATTTCACAGTTTTACACCTCCGTTTGGGCTGAATTTTTCTGTATGCCAATAAATGAGCCTCAGTGCTGTGTGTGTGTAAACAGTGCTGAGTATTTCTGGTGCCTATGGAGGTGCCTATCACAGGGCTTGCATGAGGACATCACTCAATGAACAGAGGAGGGAGGGTGGGCACGCAGCAGGCCCTTCTTGCCCAGTGCTCCACTTCTCTCCTCTCAAGTGCTACAACATACCTCATGTGTTTTCACTGTGATAATGTCAGCGTGGAGACACTTCACAGCTGGAAACCTGAGCTGTGTAATTCAGCAGCTGCAGCACTGACTGTGACAAAACCCACCCACGTGTACCTCATCACTTCTAATCTGTGCCCTGCCTCGTGTCGCACTCCCTCACTGTAATCCTTCTTCTATTTTCTCCTGATCCTGTGAGCAGAGAATGGTCTGGCTTCTTTACTGCCCAAGGCATCTGCTGATGCTTTTCACGGTGGCATCCTTCTTCCTGCAGGGTGCTTTGCAGTGCAGCTTGAAGGAAAGGGACTTTTTACTCAGCTCAAAAAATAGCTTGTTTATCTTCTGGGGAGAGAGTTGTATGAACCTCCCAAGGCCCACAGCACGTGTATTTTCATTTTGGAGACACTTTCTAGCCATCAAGCATGATGCAAAAGGCATGTTGAGGGCAAAATCCCGACAGTTGCTGAAACAATAGCTGGCTCCAGCTGTTGTGCTGCCGTGTGCATTAAGCATGCGAGGTGTGAGCCCTCAGGCTCGCTGCCTCCCTGGGACTTAGGCTGAGGTTATGCCCTGTTCTGCCTCATCTCCAGATCATAACAAAGCTCAGACAAAGGCTGAACATCCCTGGCACAGACACATGGGTTTTCTTTAGGCAACGAAGTAATATCCTAAAAAGTCTCCATGTGTATTATTAGTGAACAGCTGGCTGACAATGAGCCAGCAGTGTGTCCAGGTGGCCAAGAAGGCCAGTGGCATCCTGGCTTGTAACAGACATAGTGCAGCCAACAGGAGCAGGGAGGTGATTGTCCCCCCTGTACCAGGCACTGGTGAGGCTGCACCTCAAGTGTTGTGTTTTGGGCCTCTCACTACAAGAAAGGCATTGAGGCCCTGGAGTATATTCAGAGTTGGAGCAATGAAGCTGTGAATGGTCTGGAGCACAAGTATTATGGGGAGCAGCTGAGGGAACTGGGATTGTTCATTCTGGAGAAGAGGAGGCTTAGGGGAGACCTTACAGCTCTGTACGACTGCCTGAAAGGAGGTTGTGGTGAGGTGGGAGTTGCCCTCTTCTCCTGAGTAACAGTGATAGGATGGGAGGCAATGGCCTTAAGTTGTGTCAGGGAGATCTAGGTTGGATATTAGGACAAATTTTTTCTCAGGAAGGGTGGTGAGGCATTGGCACAGGCTGCCCAGGGAGGCTGTAGAGTCACCATCCTTGGAATTGTTCAAGAAAAGGGTGGATGTGGCACTGAGGGACGCGGTTAGTGGGCATGGTGGTGATGCACTAATGGTTGGACTAGATGATCTTAGTGGTCTTTTCAGTCTTTATGATTATATGACTCTATGACTGTATCACAATCCCAAACATACCAAATAAATGTAGGTACTTTGAGACTAAAAGCAAGAGATTCCTAGATGACACAACCAGACTTAGGTACTATACTTTTGTCTGCTTACTTTAGGTAACAAAGTGAGCACTTGTCTTTAGTGTTTTCATGTGAAGAATGCTCAGTTTGAAAGAAAACAAAATTCAAGTCATGGGTCCTTTATTACAATAGCTCTCCACTCTACCAGGAAGACTAGGACTAAATAACCTTAAAAACTGCTCAGACTCCTACAGTGGGACCTGCATCTGTTTGTAAGCCAGGAGAGAAATTTCCATACCAGGGCTATCCCTGATTCCAAGAATATCACTGATTGCCATGAGATGCAGACCAAGCCATCAGAACAAGGGTTTCAAAGCAGATCACAATTGGCAGTACTCAGAAATGCTTGCAAAGCTTAGTAAAAACCTCCAGATTGTTTAATTTGAAACACATCAAAACAAATATTAATGATGAATTAATCATTAAAGGTGAAAAAGATAGAAGTAGTCGCTGCAAGGATTTATCTCAGCCAAAAACAGTAAACCATCTTCTAGCTATTGGCAGCAGCACTGTTTTTCCAGTGTGGAGGAGTGTGGATTTACATGTGCAGCCAGGAATTATAGTTGGTTGCCACTCCCTTGCCTAAGAGACATGAGAGCTGTATGCCAATAAAGGGGGTGAGCAGCTCCTGGACTGAGGTAGTTTGCTCTGAAGGAGTTTCATGCAATGACAGATGAACAAAAGGAGGCTAATTTTGTAAAATCCCT
>NC_136813.1:187317318-187450915 GCF_951394365.1 Tetrao urogallus
AAATGGTTTGGGCTCTCATAGATGTCTTCCAGAGCAACTATATTCTCATGCTTGATCCTGGAAAAACGTAAAACAAATAAAAGATGAAATAGTCTTTTTTTAGAAAGTGTCTGCAAAAAAGAAAGTTATTTTTAGTTAGACACTAATTGTCAGTGCTTCTATTCATCATGACAAAATACGATCTTGACTGAAGTAAATAGTCACAAGCACTTTGCAGCCCAGAAAATGCTCAATGGTTAAGTATTTGGGCAGTAGAAGCTTAGAGCCTCTAGGTCAGATGAATGGAGATGGTTGCCTGGAGGTTGAAGTCTCACAACAGCAGCAAACTGGGCGCAGGGGGATGGAGGCAGAGTGTGGGTTGGAGGGATTTATCACCATGCAGACAGAAGCTGGAGCACACATAGAACAGACATGCAACAGCCCCATGAATCTTCCCACTCCAATGTCACACCAGGTCTGGACGCCCTAATTTCCCTGCAGTATTACTAAGTGCTGCATGCTTTCCATCCAAACGCTCCACTATATTCATGAATTCTTTACGCCCTCATGATACGGACTAATAAATCCTTGAAATCGTCACTACAAAGAACTGCCTCAGTCTCCATAGTGCTGCTTTCTTCTCACTCTGAACACAGTTACATAAACACAGAGTTTCTGAAAAGTGACTGCATTTGGTGATCTGCCATGTGGATTTTCTGTGTCTCCTAAGGGGTGAGCCTGCTCTCACACTTCTCCTCCCCAGGGATGGGAACAGGCAGATTGTGCAATGACATAAACCTCACTTTGAAAGGAAACCAGATTTCATACAGCACAGCAGGTGGCTGGAGGGCATGGATCATTCCCACCAAGCCTCCAGGACCAGGTTTGTCAAAATTCTGTCTTTAAAGACAAAAATCATCTCTATAAACACACATCTAATTAACTACTTAGAGCAATGCCTCTCTGGGTTTGCTACTTAAAAAACAATTTCCAAAAGATACATTTAACTTGTGCAAACTCTAAAGAGACAACAGTACAACCCCAGGGGCAGAATATTAATTACAGCAATTATAGACAATTGTTTTAAGAGCAAGAGGAAGCTGGGAAATGCCATGCACAGACTTCTCATCGAACAACATACAGACACATTCAGAAAGTAAAAGTGTATTATCAGCACATGCAGAGCTCTCTACAAGTCTCAAGGTTTGAGCAGATTAATTAGGATGCTTAATTATTTGTCAAGACCTCATCTTCAGCATTCCCAAGTGTCCCAATGTCTGTGTGATGATGACGAGAGCAGAAGGTCCCATGCACATGGCAGGGTCATTCCCCTAGGAACAGAGACTAATCCAATTTCCTCTGACTTCACTAGATAAATTATGACTGACCTGAATTTACACCCATAATCAGCCATCAAAAGGTGCATTCATATAAGGACCTTCATGCAGAGGAAATTTTACATGAACAATAAGTGAGCCCAAATGCAATGCACTACAGGAGGTCAGAGCAACAGATAACGTGAGTAGGCTCTTCACTTCAGGGTACTCTAGAATTTCAATGGCATTTCAAGCGAATAGTCACTTTTAATGGAAATTATTCATCGTTTATGTCCATTCTCCTTTATGCACAAGCACATTTGTGCAAATGGTACCATCATAATCAAGAAAGTAGCAATAACATGAATAGTGATATAGGTTTAAAGCCTGCAACGTAGTCTACGTTACATTTTTCACTGTGTGCAAATTAATACTTTGCATTTTTATTTTTTAGATTTTGAGAATGTCATTTTAATTTTATTTGTATGCTGATTTTTGAACATGAACACTAGGAATTTCTCAGTGAAAGACAGGGGAAGTGGAAAGAAAGTAGATGAAGGAGCAAGAAAGGGGATTTGAAACCCAACAGGGAAAGAAGGTAGAAGATGCTGAATCAAAGCATAGGGATGAAGGTATTTGGAAAAAGGTGTCCTGGGAAGTGACACCTGCAAACCACTGCTACCGAGGTGCTGGTGCATTGGAGGAGATGGCTGTGATAGAAGGAGACATTCTCTGATTCTATGATTTACTTCTGCTCTGGCTCAGCCTCCTCAGGATCAGCAGGGCATTCAACTTGGCAATGCAGAGTGCTTAACATCTCTGCCAATGCTGCTAACCAGTTTGGCTTGCATCTACTTCCAGTTTGGCTTTTGGGACCATTATTTCTATCTGGAAAAAAAGAGGTGCCTATATAAATGATCTGATTTTTTGGATATTCCTACGGGGAGCCAGGAGTTGGACTCAGTTATCCTTATGGGTCCCTTTCCATAACTTGGGATACTCTATGATTCTAGGTTTCCATGCTCAGAGTGGATCTCAACTGATGGGCTATTTAAAGGGAAATCAAATCCAAAAGTAAAAGAAAAAATCATAATGCTCATTAGAGATAGCTTGGGTGGAAGCCTATGGGTTCAATCGAGGTGCAGGTTCTGCAGGTGAACCCGAAAAGCCGTGTGCTTCCCAGCAGAGGTCACTGCAGCTAGCAGCTGTGCTGAGATGTACTCAACCTGCAGAAATTCATGTGCCCCTTCTCCTGCTTTAAAGCATGGAAGAGCAATCACCAAGAGATCTACTGAAAAATAATGAAAGCTTCCCTGACTGAATGCTGATCAATAACGCTTTGAAATTGAGGGGACTGAGCTGTTTTTCTGTAGACCCATGGGAAAAGGAAGCAGATTCCTCAAAACCAGATTAGGCTAGCATCCTAACCAATGGGCCATATTATTCCAGACCCCTCAACTAGAGGGACAGAGGCACTGCATTGAAAATAGCTTTGGTGAATTGTTTCCCAGTTTTAAAGAAGTCCCAAAAGTAAACTTGAAAACCTGGGCTTGGTTGAAGTATTTGAAATCAGTTTACATAAATTCTTAAAACAAGGAAACATCCAGCTAAGGACATCTCCCTTTTAAACTGCCCTTCATCACACTTGATGCTTTCCCAGACTCAGTCTCTCCTTGCTGGCAAATCCTAGGGCTGCTTCCACCTTCTATGCCTTGCCGTGTCCCCATTTCTCCATTTGTGACACAAAAGGAAGGTGCCACCTCACAGCACTGTTGCTATGTTCAGTGTCAGAAACACTCTGACGCCATTTAGTTTCTGGGATTGTTCCTTCTGGAGAAGAGGAGGCTCAGGGGAGACCTTATTACTCTCTGCAACTGCCTGAAAGGAGGTCATAGAGAGGTGGGTGTCAGCCTCTGCTCCCAGGTAACAGTGATAGAAAGAGAGAGAATGGTGTTCATTTGCACCAGGAGAGGTTCAGGTCGGATGTTAGGAAAAATTTCTTCTCAGAAAGAGTGGTAAGGGGTCAAAGCAAAGGAAAATACATCTTGAAGTGAGAATCAGGGAAATTTAAGTATTAAAAAAACACAAAGAGTATTAATCCTAGCAAGAAACTATGAAAAGAATGAATGGATTCATCCAAATCACAGCATCACTTGTTTAAAAGCTGTGCAAACAAATGCATGCCACAAGTAAAATGCAGATGTAACCAAGTGAAATTACAGAATTTCTCCTCTGGCCTTTCCAGTGTCTCATAAGCTTCTACAGAGGTGTCAGCAACACAAAGGAACAGAGACACTGCTGTACCCAAGCAATGTAACACGTAAACTAATGATCTATAAATTATAGATTAGATAGAATATAAAGATCTGATAATAAATATGTATTGGTAATCTAATGTATAGATAAAAATTTAATAATTGAATAGCTGTTGTGTGTAAATACAATCTAATGAAGTATAGCATATATAAACCAATAATCTAGTTTCCAGGTAAGACGCTGGGGAGCAAACTGGGCCAGGCAACTGAGGACTGTGTGTGACTTTTCCAAGCATAGCAGCTGTGCAAACAAGGGCCTGCAGAGAGCGTTTGATCTGCTGCATAGCATCAAGCATGGATAGGTTGCCTTTGTCTGCTGTAGAGCTGTTGTGCAAGAGCCTTGGTTGGGGACTCATCATTGTTCCCTGCCTGCTACAGCATCCAGTGCTGCTGAAAACACAGAATTGTTGTTCTGTGAAGGAGCAGAAACCTGTCCACAAAACGAGATCTGACTTGACCAGGAGTGGCATTTGGCCCTGTAAGATCATTCCCATGTTTCCCATGACCACGCTAAACTGGGTGTTCTGTGGCGATGGAGTAGTGATGAGTTTATGGTGTGGAGCTCCATTGGTGTCAAAAACCACCCTTAGGACTTGGCAGCACAGCCAACACTTTCTGCCCACTGCCACTAGAAGGGCAGAAGTCCCACAGGGTTAGAACTAGTCCCATTGGGTAAAGATCACTTTGATTTTCACCAGTAAATAAATTAATAAAATATATGGGTTTGGACTGAAGATTGCTATGAAGAATCAAAGGATTAAAATATGGACACTGATGTACAATAGGGAAAGCAGAATCCTTTTGTGACTGAGCTTCCTGTACATCTCTGGTGGCTCCCCATCATCCCAAAGCCCAGGAAGATCAAAGTAAACTGGTTGCATATTCCTGTGGATCATTAATTAGAGGGGCAGCGTGGATGAAAGCAGAGGACCTGTTAGCTGCTGAGCTGTCAGGACAGCATGCTAAAACTCCAAACTGCAAAGGCACGCTATAAACTATGGCTGAATCACTCATACTAGCATCTATCATATGTAACACTGAAAATGAAGATCAGCTAGAAGAATACAGTACATAAACCCTGGACAAACATGAGAGCCTTTTAAGTAGGACAGGTTCCCTACGTAACAACTCTTTTTGACTCAGAGCATTACAGTTCCAAGCCATGACATTTAATGCTGTACCTCCACAAACAGCACGCGTCAGCGATAAAATGCCGCAAGAAAGCACAAATAATTTTGCAAAAGCCAAAAATAACAAACGCCCAAGTCTGTAAGGATTTATGGCTTTGTGTAATGCAACATATTTGCAAATAAACGCTCAGTTATTTCCACAGGTGCCCTGCAGTGGGTTTTCCCAGCAGCACGGAGTTACAGGTCTGTCAAGTTCACCACCGGGCCAAGGGGGTCGTTTAAATAGGATGAGAGGGAATGACCTCAAGTTGTGTCAGGGAGGTTCAGGTTGGATGTTAGGAAAAACTTCTCAGGAAGAGTTGTGAGGCATTGGCACAGGCTGCCCAGACAGGTGTGGAGTCTCTGTTGCTGGAGGGGTTCAAGAACAGGGTAGATGTGACACTGAGGGGAATGGTTTAGTGAGAAATATTGGTGGTAGGTGGATAGTTGGACTATCTTAGTGGTCTTTTTCAATCTTAGTAAGTCTAGTACTCCAAGAAATCAAGTCTCCTGCTCAGGGAGAGAGTCATGACTTGTGGATCATCCTCTCCATGCAAGGCCGCTCATAATTTGGACTTCTGACAATTAGACAGACATGGATGATGGGAGAAGTCAAGTCTCTAGCTCTGTTCCCTCCTTTTCTTATCCCACAACCCCCAAACATCCTCCAAGGTGGGTATTTTGCAGATGGATATTCCCCATATAGCTGCACTGATATTCGCATGAGCAGAGTTCAGCATGACACTCCTCCCATCGTCCAGGTTTCCCACCCACGTGGACTTTCTGGTGTGAAAAGAAGAAACGTAAGCTCCAGTCCAGGCTTTTTCATATAACTGATATTCACCAGGTCTCTCTCTTCCACAGATTCTCTGGTATCTTATAAAAGGTGTCTTTATAGCAGCCCTTCTCCCTCAAACAGGATGCAAACTTTTCTTCACGATGATTTCAGTCCACTCAATCTTTTACAGCACCATTGCTTGGTCTGAAAACAGTCTATGGAAAGCACAACACAATGACTTCAACCACCCATGAGAGGTGGCCCCAATATCTGCTTTTCGACCCTACAGCATCTAGATTACTGTGTGGTGTCTTTTTTTTTTTTTTTTAAAGCTGTATTCTTAATTGTCTTATTACGAAGACCAGGAGGAGTTTTATTGGATTCAGTATTGAATATTCTCTTGCATTAAAAATGAAAGAGAGCTTGTAGTTATGGGCAGAAATATAGGAATTCTGCTCACTGTGTCTCACAGACAGATGGCATTTTTGACCTCTTCTGATCTCCCTCCACAACAAAACCTTTTGTTCTCACAAGCATTGCCCACCTTGCCTTGCTGGATCTAATGACTAGGCAAAGGAGAGCTAATTCCAGCTCAAAGCCAGATGGTTCCATCCCCATATGCTGAATGCCTGGCCAGATTAACCAAACCTTTGACTGGAAGGCCAAAGAGTTTAACTTAGAGGACACCTGTGGTCTCCAAACCACAGCCTGCTCACAACACATGGAGGAAATTAATATTTTTCACTATTATCTTTAAGATGTCTGTGCTTGTGTGGGATTAACTGAAGACAGAAACTGTTATCATACAGTCCTGCCTGCTTTAGAAACTCTGCAAAAAGAGAATGATCCTGGATGCCTTGGAAGATGGAACTCAAAGGCAATATGGTGGGATCAATCTGTACATAAACCTGCCCTCCATCATGACTGAAGACGAGATTGTGATAAAAAGCCCCAGTGCTGGTAGGAAGCAGCCAGCAGCCCAGGCATTCAGAGGAAGCACAGGCAGCCAAAATTCAGGAAACAAATGCCAACCAAAAGCCCCTTCCTACTGGCCTTAGAGCATGGTGACAATTTTCAAACTAGTTTTTCAAATTGACTAGTTTAAGTAGTTTAACTATTTCACAGTTTTACACCTCCGTTTGGGCTGAATTTTTCTGTATGCCAATAAATGAGCCTCAGTGCTGTGTGTGTGTAAACAGTGCTGAGTATTTCTGGTGCCTATGGAGGTGCCTATCACAGGGCTTGCATGAGGACATCACTCAATGAACAGAGGAGGGAGGGTGGGCACGCAGCAGGCCCTTCTTGCCCAGTGCTCCACTTCTCTCCTCTCAAGTGCTACAACATACCTCATGTGTTTTCACTGTGATAATGTCAGCGTGGAGACACTTCACAGCTGGAAACCTGAGCTGTGTAATTCAGCAGCTGCAGCACTGACTGTGACAAAACCCACCCACGTGTACCTCATCACTTCTAATCTGTGCCCTGCCTCGTGTCGCACTCCCTCACTGTAATCCTTCTTCTATTTTCTCCTGATCCTGTGAGCAGAGAATGGTCTGGCTTCTTTACTGCCCAAGGCATCTGCTGATGCTTTTCACGGTGGCATCCTTCTTCCTGCAGGGTGCTTTGCAGTGCAGCTTGAAGGAAAGGGACTTTTTACTCAGCTCAAAAAATAGCTTGTTTATCTTCTGGGGAGAGAGTTGTATGAACCTCCCAAGGCCCACAGCACGTGTATTTTCATTTTGGAGACACTTTCTAGCCATCAAGCATGATGCAAAAGGCATGTTGAGGGCAAAATCCCGACAGTTGCTGAAACAATAGCTGGCTCCAGCTGTTGTGCTGCCGTGTGCATTAAGCATGCGAGGTGTGAGCCCTCAGGCTCGCTGCCTCCCTGGGACTTAGGCTGAGGTTATGCCCTGTTCTGCCTCATCTCCAGATCATAACAAAGCTCAGACAAAGGCTGAACATCCCTGGCACAGACACATGGGTTTTCTTTAGGCAACGAAGTAATATCCTAAAAAGTCTCCATGTGTATTATTAGTGAACAGCTGGCTGACAATGAGCCAGCAGTGTGTCCAGGTGGCCAAGAAGGCCAGTGGCATCCTGGCTTGTAACAGACATAGTGCAGCCAACAGGAGCAGGGAGGTGATTGTCCCCCTGTACCAGGCACTGGTGAGGCTGCACCTCAAGTGTTGTGTTTTGGGCCTCTCACTACAAGAAAGGCATTGAGGCCCTGGAGTATATTCAGAGTTGGAGCAATGAAGCTGTGAATGGTCTGGAGCACAAGTATTATGGGGAGCAGCTGAGGGAACTGGGATTGTTCATTCTGGAGAAGAGGAGGCTTAGGGGAGACCTTACAGCTCTGTACGACTGCCTGAAAGGAGGTTGTGGTGAGGTGGGAGTTGCCCTCTTCTCCTGAGTAACAGTGATAGGATGGGAGGCAATGGCCTTAAGTTGTGTCAGGGAGATCTAGGTTGGATATTAGGACAAATTTTTTCTCAGGAAGGGTGGTGAGGCATTGGCACAGGCTGCCCAGGGAGGCTGTAGAGTCACCATCCTTGGAATTGTTCAAGAAAAGGGTGGATGTGGCACTGAGGGACGCGGTTAGTGGGCATGGTGGTGATGCACTAATGGTTGGACTAGATGATCTTAGTGGTCTTTTCCAGTCTTTATGATTATATGACTCTATGACTGTATCACAATCCCAAACATACCAAATAAATGTAGGTACTTTGAGACTAAAAGCAAGAGATTCCTAGATGACACAACCAGACTTAGGTACTATACTTTTGTCTGCTTACTTTAGGTAACAAAGTGAGCACTTGTCTTTAGTGTTTTCATGTGAAGAATGCTCAGTTTGAAAGAAAACAAAATTCAAGTCATGGGTCCTTTATTACAATAGCTCTCCACTCTACCAGGAAGACTAGGACTAAATAACCTTAAAAACTGCTCAGACTCCTACAGTGGGACCTGCATCTGTTTGTAAGCCAGGAGAGAAATTTCCATACCAGGGCTATCCCTGATTCCAAGAATATCACTGATTGCCATGAGATGCAGACCAAGCCATCAGAACAAGGGTTTCAAAGCAGATCACAATTGGCAGTACTCAGAAATGCTTGCAAAGCTTAGTAAAAACCTCCAGATTGTTTAATTTGAAACACATCAAAACAAATATTAATGATGAATTAATCATTAAAGGTGAAAAAGATAGAAGTAGTCGCTGCAAGGATTTATCTCAGCCAAAAACAGTAAACCATCTTCTAGCTATTGGCAGCAGCACTGTTTTTCCAGTGTGGAGGAGTGTGGATTTACATGTGCAGCCAGGAATTATAGTTGGTTGCCACTCCCTTGCCTAAGAGACATGAGAGCTGTATGCCAATAAAGGGGGTGAGCAGCTCCTGGACTGAGGTAGTTTGCTCTGAAGGAGTTTCATGCAATGACAGATGAACAAAAGGAGGCTAATTTTGTAAAATCCCTAAAAGAAAGACAATCTTGGGAGGATGATTTGGCTGCAGGCTGAGCAACTATCCCAATACTTTCTCTCATAAAATTAAAAGCTCTTATTTAGTTTACAGCAAATGAAGTGCTGAATAATAGGTATAATCCTCTTTTCGCATCCTCCTGGCTCTTTTCTGCACTCCTGGATGAGTGCAGTATGTACACATACATTCAGTTGTACCTGAAACCTGACAACAGATTCTACACTTCTGAACAGAAAGCTCTGCCATCCATGAAATATCTATTCAACACGGACACGGGGATGTTGTTGTCCGCTATTATTTCTTTTATTGGTTTGAATATATACGAATGAGGGGTGAATGCTGTACCACCTGCACACCTGTATAGAGATTCTACGCAAACACATGGAAAACACATCCCTGGAGGCGTCCAAGAAAAGGGCAGACGTGGCACTGAGGAACACGGGTATGGTGGGGATGGGTTGATAGCAGGACTAGATGATCTCAATGATCTTTTCTAATTTTAATTATTCTATCATTCTATGAATGTAACTGTCATCTGGGAAATAGTAGAAAAAGGACTCCAGGCTGTGGATTGCATAGGATCTTTAGTTATTGGGCTGTCCTAAAACTACAGTGCATGTGAGTGAGGTGGACTCCTACTGCTGATGACAAGGCCAAGGACTGGCACAAAGATGAAGGTTGCTTTTGTACTCAGAAGACAATGATGTAGCCAAAAGGACATTTTGGCTCCAAGAACAAAGCAGGGCTGTGCCCTACAGTCATATTGATGCCTCAAAACTATTATTTTTCCACAAGCAAAGCAGAAAAGCAAACAGGTAACCAAATAAAAGTGACATCCACGTCATACATCCAGATACATGCTTTGCTTCCCTGTGAACGTGATGAGTTGCTTGCATGCTCAGCTCTGCAAATGGGGCCATCAAGCGTTGTTGCCGGGCAGCCTGGTAAATCACAAACCTTTATTGAATCCTGTCAGCTTGAGTGTGCATATAATAATAATTAAAGCCCTTTAGAGTGCCATGCTGGAGGCCAGCACTGACAGATTTGTCTAGCTGCAGTTGTCTGCTACAGTGAGAAACAGCAAATGCTCTCTAAAAGCGGTAGGAGTGTCCACGGCTGCAGGAGGGGAGAATAGTCATTCTGTTTCTCCTAGCATGTTTGCTTTCAAGTCTTGATCTCACATATCTGTGTCATTAGGACTGCTGTGCACCAGCTTTGCTGCCTGCACCCTGCATGCCCAGCTGTCCCCAGGACCTCGTGCCCATGGAACAGTGAAGTCCTACAGCACGTGGTGCTGGAGCACAGCTTCCTGCAGGCTCCCATGCAATCCTTAGCTGGCATCTCACCAGAAATCTCACTCAAACACTCAAACAAATCACACGGCAAACCCATCAGTAGCAACCTGCCAGAACCCCCCCCCTCACCACTGGCTACTGGGAAGCCAATTTGTTTTATTTATTGAGAAAGACAGAAGGATAAGAAAGTGGCCAGGCAGGTTTCCACGTTTCATCACTGCTGTATTAGGACACTCCTACACAGAAGGCTGCTCCCCCAGTTGCCTGTGGGAAGTGCCAAGAGCCCTCGGGTGAGTCATGTACACTCTATACCATAAGAGAGTAAGTGGAGAAGCTCTGCACAGTGGGGGATGGATCTCTGAGGACCATCACACTACTCTGTGTTCATTATGAGTTACTGTCCTTAATCACGGCATAGAGAAAGCCAAACTCAAGGGTAGATTTACATCTCCCTTGACTCAATGTCCTGGAGCCGCTGCTCTGCACAGCACACAACGAGGGAGGATAATACAGTCCTCTGCAACTGAGCTTGCCATTTCAAATGAATCTTCCCAAATAGTGGAGGCAAAAATATATCTTCTGCTGCTGTTGGGCCTGTTTTGCACTTGGCTGTCAGACAAGAAGTGGATGGAAGAGAAAGGAAACTCCCAGAATGCTTTTGAGAACCTAGTGGGCAAATTTAATCATTGCGTAATTCAGCTGGGGCAAATCACAGAATTAGAGTTGAAAGGGACCCTTAAAGATCATTTGCTCCAACTCCCCTGCAATGAACAGGGACACCTACAGCGAGATGAGTGCTCAGAGCCCTGTCTAGCCAGTCTTTGAATGTTTCCAGGGATGGGGCATCCACCACCAATCTTGGCAACCCATGCCAGTGTCTCACCACCCTAAAAAACATCCTTCTATCCAATCTAAATCTCCCCTACTTTAGTTTGAGACCATTTCCTCTTATACTATCACAACAGATGCTGCTAAATTGTCTGTCTCCTTCTTCCTTACAGCCCCCATTTAAATACTGAAAGGCTGCTACCAGGTGTACTTAGAGTCTTCTCCAAGCTGAAAAGCCTCCGTTCTTGAAATTCTTAATCAGGCAAGACCACTGGGAGTTCCACTTGGCTGGATTCAGATCTTGGCAACATCACCAAAGAGTTAAAGTAGACCTGAACTTGATGCATCAAATGGCACAAGTTATTTATCAAGAACGATGCAATTAGCAGAAATTATTGCTAATAAGGATGCATTTGGCTTGTGTATGAAAACTAATTGTTGTTTAACCAGGTGAGAATAGGTCTGCAGAAGTTAATTTCCCCAGTTTTATGAAGGATATGATAAAAGGGATCTAATTAAAAATTAAATAGTGTCGAAGTTCATTTCTTCTTGCTACTTGTCTCACTGTGGTGCACAGGGACATTCTGTATAAAGTTCCTATTTTCAATAGAGAGAAACCTGGATTCAAATGTCCCATAAGTGCCCTTGGGAGGTAGCAGAGCAGGCTGAACTGGGAGTCAGGTCTATACTTCAGCCAGACACCCAGAAACAAGCACTTTAAATTGCAGTTACCTCTTTTGCCCATGGCATGGATGTATGATTTTCAAAAACATCCACTTAGTAAAGGACTAGATTTTTAAAGATTATTAGGCACCTTATGATGCAAGTAATTTCCTACAGTAACTAAGCATCAAAGCACTGCCAAGCTACCTCATGGGTATCTTCAGATAGCTAAATATCTTTAAAATGTATCTCCACATGACTGCTGAAGGTGGTATAGGTAACGAGCTGGAAACCAGAATTTTCATAGTTTTGAACCCTAATAATCACTGCATATGGAACTGATGTTTGCTTTTCTAAGATGTCACTGCAGAATTATTCTTCTTAGACCATGGAGGTTAACAATGCCACTGCTTCAGACAGCAACAAGCAGAATGCTAAAATAATAACCAATAATTAATGTTAAAAGACAACGAATACCTCCTATAAAACAAGTCAAACTGTAGGAAAAGCAGATCTAAGCGAAAATATTGCAATGACATGTGAATTGCTTTTCCGTTATTCTAGGTTTTATCACTGCCCATTGACTCTTCGTATGCCATGAGGAAGCAGAAAGGGGAATGAACATGATTTCAAAATAAGAACTCACAAATATATTTCAAAGGATAATGGCAATAGATTAATCTTTGCCAATTCCTTGTTTTTATTCGCTCAACTCAGAAGAAATCAGTATGAAAAATTGGGCTGTTCCATGGCATTTAGGAGAATGTTTTCCAACTGACTTACTAACTGCAGTACTATAGATTTCTAATATTTTATGCAGCCAAGTCATATGTACAAGTCATACGCAGTGACTCATTTTTTTCCTAAGCAATACATCTAATTAATTCAAGGTATTTAGAATGAAAGGTAGCTATTAGATGAAGTCTAAAATAAATGGTACTAAATGCAATCTTAGAGCTGATGGAGGTGGGGCATTCTGGTAGCATCACCCTCTCCTCTGTGTGCTACACCACAAAAAATACCAAGTTAATACATTTAAATTGTGTTCTTTTTAAAGTGTGTCTGCCAACAGAGCTTGTCAAGGTGGCATAAGAGGACTCCCAAAACAACAAATCTTGCTTTATAAAGGGTACAACTGGATGCTGGGCAGAGGGTGTGTTTGGGAAGAAGGCGTTTCCCAGTTCAGTCTTTGCTTGTCTTGTCTCACAAGAGGAAAGTAGTTATAAAGCAAGGGGTGTGATTTTCTAGCACCCACTCCTGCTCACTGTATGCTTGACTGGGGCAATGCATTAGTTTCTGGCACTTTACGAAACAGTCATAGAAGTGACCTCTGTTTTATCATTGCCTCAGCTTTATGTAGCTCCAATAAACGTAATGCTTTGTTACAAATTGCAAGCACATTAGTGCTTCATAGATGCTAGGCACTGTAAGTAACAAAACAGCAGGGAAAATAACTGGTGATGTGATTAGCACCGCCAACTGCAGAGGTTAGATGTTCATTTCTAAATCAATGTACACATTCTCACGGGTCTTATCATCTGTGATTGGGTGATCTCTCAAGAGCTGGATTTGCAATTAAATTTCCAGAACGTCTCAATTCCAGATGCAATACTAACACACGTGCAGAAGCCCTTATACAATTCCTAACTTGTGATGAAGCTTAAAATCCAGAATTGCACAAGTCTGTGTCAGTTATGTATCTGCTCATGTTTCACACTCTCCTGTGAAATGCTTTTTCCAGCTTAACTTTGAATTAGTTGAATATCAGAATTTATTGTAAATCCTGACACATTTCTATTAAGACATCCCATCCTAATCTTTTTATCTTGTTTTATTACTATATCCACCTACTCAGACTTCAGTTGTATTATCACTGCATTACCACATTATTCTGTGCTCTGATGGGATTCTAAAAAAACAACCTGTTTCATGCAAATAATTATTTCCTCCAGTCAGGAGGACATTTGTGTGTTCTCAATAGGACTGTAAGAGGGAGGAAGCTACCTGCTGTGTTAATGTTTGCAGCTCTGAGTTTCCATTAACCCCCTAACTTCGTCCATTCTGTGTTATGAAATCATGACCTAGAATATGGAAAAAAGTACATTTCTCCCCACTCACACAGCTCTGAAGTGTGGCTGGAAACACTGTTCTCACACTTCAAAAAAATCCACCTTAAAGCTAGGACCAAAAATAAAAACTTGCAAAGCCAATGGAACCTGTTCAAGAAGTTAGGAGCATTTCAAAGGGAGATGGAGTTGGCATAGAAATGTGCTTGGGCTTCATACTGGCACTGGTAAACACTATAAAAACGCTCTGGAAATAGTTAGGAAAAAAGGATCATATATCCACATTTCCAGAATATGTTCTCTTTGGGCTTAAATGTGTCACTTCACGCCAACTAGCAGGCATGCGGAGAGGCACGAACAGTAGTCAAGAAACCAGCTGGAAACCTGCTGCGATACTGGACACCAAGGAATGTTTACATGTCACCTCATGTATCTTTCTGACATTACCACGTGAGACCAGTCAGACGGGATGGGGAGAAGAATGCCAGTTCTTATCCCAAGGACGCACTCTTGCACATATCAAAAGTTTGATGTCAGGTTGCCCAAACCTCATGTCCTCATTCACCCCTGGGCTGGTTAACACAGTCATAATTCCACATACAAACTCTGCTGAGCAATTAATACTGTATCAGTCACCTGCTTAATTCACACACACTTGCTGATATCGTTTGGATTAATACAGACTGTTCATTTATAGTCTACAAATTCCTTACCAGATGTAAATGGGGAAGGTGAAGATCTACATCTAAAATGTCATTTTAGTTCTGAGAGGCATAAATATACTTCTGAGTAGATAATCAGAGTTGTCAAATCTCACAGTACTTAATCTCTCAGCATGAACTGTTAAAACATTACAGAATTAATCTTGCACTAGCCAAATTGTTACTTAGTGCTTTCCACTGTGTTTGCATTTGGGGGTTTGTTTTCAGCTCTTATGTTCTTCTCTGGTTTCAGCTGCCTCCTCCCCATCAATTTACTCTTTGTCAAAAGTTTGCCTGAAGGTGGGAAGCTCTCTCCTGCTCTGTGGCACTTTGTGGAGTGCCTGTGGCTGAGCTTTTTGCTGACTGTGCTGTGTAACGACAAGGCTTCCAAGGGCTTGTGCTTCCATTTGTTTTACCTGAGAGAAACCAGCGGGGATATGCGCTAAGAGCAAAGGAAGGGAGGAGTCACAGACGTGCATATTTCAGTTACTGCAGTCTTCTCTTTGGTCAGCTTCATGCAAAAATATTGCAGCGAAGCACATCTCCCAGTCTGTGTTTCTGATTGCACAATACCTGTTGGCACTATGACTACCTATTCCCCACAACATAACGCACTTACCTCCATTTTCAATGACCTTGCTACCCTACCCCTGTCTAACACTCTGAATGCTCATTCCTCACCTCCAACAAGGAGGTGGTACCCATCAAGAAAAGAACAAGACTTTCGAAGAAATACCTTTATGCTGCCTGTCCAAAGAAGAGTATGAAAGCTGTGAAGGACCTGGAGTACAAGCCTTATGGGGTGTGGCTGAGGGAACTGGGATTGTTCATTCTGGAGAAGAGGAGGAATTATGACTCTCTACAGCTGCCTCAAAAGAGGTTGTGGTGAGGTGGGGGTCGGCTTCTTCTCCCAGGTAACAGTGATAAGTCGAAAGGCAATTGCCCTAAGTCGAGGTTCAGGTTGGATATTAGGAACAATTTCTTCTCCAAAAGAGTGGTGAGGCACTGGCACGGGCTGCCCAGGGAGGTGGTGGAGTCACCATCCCTGGAGGTGTTCAAGAAATGTGCAGATGTGGCACTGAAGGACGTGGTTAGTGGGCATGGTGGGGGTGGGTTGATGCATGGGCTAAATGATCCTAGTGATCTTTCCAGCTTTAATGATTCCATGATTCTGCTCACACATTTCTGTAGTTGCCCACACATTTTGTAGCAGCTCCTTACATTTAGAGTGACCATCACTGAAGGCTCCTAAAAGCCTTTGTTTAAAGGGAGAGCTTCCAGCACATCTCCTGATTCCTTGTGCTCTGTCATCTGCCTACATCAGTCTCTCATGCCACGTTCCCCTGCAGCATGAACAATTTCTGTTCCACATTTGAACAGCTTCTAGCTATCAGCAACCTGACAGAAACTCAGGCATCACCTCTGTTTAATTCTGGGAAAATCTCCACCCAGCATTTTAACTTTCTGGAAGGTTGCTCTGAGGCTTTCAGCTCTGTGGATCATTTCCACAGGCTTTCGGCCACACTAAAGCAATCTGTGTCACACTCTGGCTCTCAGTATTTCCTTCTTCCAAATAACAATGCTACATTTTGCAGGTGGGACTTGGCCAAAGATCTCTGCAGATAAACAACCTCTATTTCTTTTTCTCTAGAATAGCAATCCACTTGGGAGGAAAAACAAAGAGGTCTAATGGTCCAAAGGAACTCAACTTCCAGTTGATTAAAGTAGAAATGACCCTGGAAAGTGGAAAAATTCACCAAGGGAGGGAACTACAGGCCTGGAAATGAGCTAAGATTTCTCTCTTTGAACCCTTTGAGAGGGATATGCCAGCTGGGAATGCAGCATACACAGAGCAGGCTGAGGATGTGCTTACTCAGCAGGCTGTGAGCATTGCTCCTACAGAAAGCTTCCTCTCCCTTGCTGAAACCCCAAGGAAGGAGTTTGCCTTCTGAAAATATTTCAGCCAGCTGCCTCCCTGGATGAAGGGAGGATGAAGCCACTCGCTGCGTCAGATGCTGCCTAGTTCAAGGGTTTGCTTGTATATGTGTATGCTGCTGGGGACATTAGCTAGGAAAAACATTTCTAAAGGTGGTTAGAGAAAGCCAGAACACAAACACTGGCAAATACTTCTAACTCCTTCCCAAACTAAAACGTATGTCCACTTTCTTGTTGCACCACAAAAAAAAAATCTTAGAAACTTTAAACATAGAAATGTAAAATTAACTACACAACATTAAGCAAGTATGTTTATGAACTGCATTTTATAAGGACAAAAGCAAGGTGAGTAACACCTCCATTAAGTTTAGCAAAGACCTACCAATTTCTAATCTACCTGGTGCATTACCCAGATGCTGTGGTGATGGTTTGCAGCATAAAGCAAGAGAAAAGACAAATGTATGTGTGCCCTCTCTGCACTCTCTAGCCCCTCGGCAACATTAATCCTCCATTTCAAAGAGGATTAACTTTTCATACTGTTATAAACAGGCTGATGGGTCTGTTTGAGGATGAAGTATCATAGTGATCAAGACCAATAGCTGAAATCAAGAATCCATGTTCTCTACTAAGTTTCATATCATGATCCAGAACTTACGTAAGGCTCCTGCCTCCCTGTCCCCTGGCATGACCATCTGCTCCCAGCTATACTGAGAAATCTCACCTGCAGTCTGATTTTTTTAGTTAAATATGTAAGGATTTCAGATGCAGAGACCCAGGATTTCCAGCTGATTGCTCCTGAAATGGGGAGTACTAAGCATTTTTAAAAATCAGTTAATTTAGGACTAAGACATATTTTAAACTTAACTAACCTTAAGTATTTAGTATGATTAAATGGTCTTTGTGATAAAGAAGATTCCTCCCATGCTTAGCATCAGCACCACTGTCATCCCTCATCCAATGAGAAAACCAAGCAATATCCATGCCAGGCTCATGAGAACCCGATAAGATGAAACAACTACTCTCTGGCATTTGAACTGAGAACAGGCCATTGTCTCACATGACTGTGAGTTTCCACAGACTCTGGCTGATCCATAAAAAAACCCTTCCACATCCCACCAGTACTGTTTGCAAGCTACTCGTGCTAATACCTGATTACATCCAGTTCAGATTTTAATTCAGAAACAACCTTGTTGAAGTCAAAGAAATTAAACCAACACAAAACAAATGTTAGAAGGAAGAGATTTAGAACCTAATTCTCCAAACAAACAAGTTATTAGATAACTTGAAGGGAATGTTAGCCAGCATTTCCTAGTGGTAGCATTTATTTTTTGTTTAACTAAAGGTCAGGTATAATAATAAAAATCTGTTGCCTCATTCACTTCAAAGACAGATTTCAGGGCTGGGAACCTGCCCAGATTTAGAAGAAATTAATTCACGTCAACAGCCAGCACACTTTGCCAAGCATTTCTTCTACCTCTCCCTGAGCTGAACACCATTGGCCAAACCCTCCTGATCAACACTGCCAATGGCAGACTCCTTGTTTTCCACTCACCGTCAGACAAATGGTCCATCTACTTTTGGCACCTCTCAGACCCTTTTCTTTTTAAGCCAACTCACTATTTATTCCCCAGAAGGTCTGTAGAACACAGGAAAAAAGGCTGAAGCCTGGATCTAAACCACCTTGCAGTCTTGATGGAGATTTCTTGTCAATACGATTCCACCAGAAATCTGTTCCCCCACTTCCCAAAGCCAGAGTCTTAGATCTTTTGGTAGCAGCTTCTGCCGGTTCCCATTTCAGTTTTGAGCATTGCTAATCTATTTGGAACTAAGGAAACCTGTATTTCTCCACTAAGAGCTCCCTCTACTCCCTGTTTATTCTAGGACATTTTCTCCCATAAGGCCTTATCTATGCCATTGTTCCATGGCCTAATTACTTCCTTTCTGAGAACTTAATTTCATTTATCTCCTTGGAGTCAAACAGGACCATATCAAATATGTAAACTCAGCTGTGCATGACATTCACACAAACAATGGCTACATCCCTCAGCCTGCATGCAATTCTTGATGTTTCACAAGCAATCACGCTAAGAAAAGGAAATGCACATTTGTTAAAGTCACTATTTACTGCCAAGACAGACTGCAGTATTTTACTGTGCAAATTCAAGTTATTGCTAGCTGGAGCATGCTACAGCTCCCCCTGATGAAACTAAAATATTTTTGGATGAAGAATAAATAACCACCTTGGAAGAGTCTGAACGAAGGAGCCTCTGACTGAATCCTAATGGAAGGAAATTGTTTAAACAAGTGTTTGTTTCCTGAAATTTAAATTTAAGCAGGCTTTTGGTGGTGAGCTGTGCTGATCCAGATAGTGTCATGCAGTTAAGAATGCCATTTTTCTCCTTCTCTGTTCTTGATATCCCTGTGCTCTTTACTGATTGTCTGGGTATTATCTTAAGTGTTGCTACATGTGTCCCATTACAGAACACTTGGATTAAACATGCAGCTGCTGTCAGTGGTAATATCACATGTGCTTTGCTGAGTGTGGAACAACCAGATTAACCAAATCTTTAAATAATAATGGACTGCAGTGTTCCTGTGTGCTGGGGTGTTTTCTGATGGATTGCTTTTTTCAGGTACACTGTTTGCCTCTCAGTCTGTGAGGAAGAGTATTTTTTATTATGCAATATGTATAACAGAAATGACAGAAAAGCTTTGTACAAATAAGAGGGAAACAACCTCAAGCTAAATAACCGGGAGATAAGGAATCTCTTTGACTAACATAACTGATTTTTGATTTAATAACTTTAGATTGTTTTAAAAGAACTGATAACATAAAGAGCATTTGGGGAATCCTTAGAGAGACTTAAAATAGAGTAATTATATACCTGCCATTTCCAGCATGCTGCATGGAAGATCTAACTTTGCTAGTTAACGCATGAAATAAAAATAAACTCAAATTGAAGCTGCAGTCATTACTATCCTGTATAAAGGAGAGCAGAGAATGATGTTGCCCAAAGACCATAACTCACCCAGCATCACTGCTGGTGGGACTGTAAAGGTAAGGGATGAAAACTTCAAAAGATCTTGTTGAAGCATTCAACAAATGCCAACTTGTCTCATGGTCTATCATTAAAATGGAATTGGATTCATTTCCTTTTCACTACACAGAAATCAAAGTAACCTATTCCAAAATAAATATGTCATCTTTGAGGTCAATTAAGCTTTGCAAGTCATGACCAGAGGGAGAAGAGAGGATCAAAAGTTGGGCATCTTAATGAAAGTTGACTGCAATCTTAATTACTGTGAGACTTTGGCTTGTCATGCTTGCATATTCTTCAAAGTGTAACTCTTTGATGGCTGCTTGTTCTGGATCTCCCTCTTTTCTCTATTTGCGATTGTTAAGACTCTATTGCAACCTCAGAGATGGGCTCTTCTGCCTGTAACAATGTCTGTCTGTACCACAGGAGAGCCCAGTTTAGTCACCAGCTGAACTTACAAGTGCTCACCTATTAAGATATATGTGGAAAAAGAGAAATAATGAAAGAAAAATAATAAAATAAACTAATGTGAAAAAGATGTTTTTTTGCAGTTGGGACAGACACTGATCCTTAAGATAGCAATCTTTCCTAAGAAATATCACCCATGATTTTCTTAAATTTGGGTCAGGCAAAGCAGCATGCCAAATATAAAGACAAGTTGTTACAACTTCAAGACAACCTCTTTCACTCCTGTGCAAGTTTGACATGTGTCCCACCCTAGAGAATTATTTGCTATTACTTCTTACTATGTTAGATCATCTTTAAAACAGTAATTAGGGGATGCGTTTGTTTAGAGGAACGCGAATGACTGCCTTGCTTCAGGGCCTGCTTACCTTGTCAAGTTTGCCTGGAACCACACCTGGCTTCAGAATAAGATCATCAGTGAAAAATAAATAGTCTGTGTACAGAATGTAACACTTCCCTCCAACAGGGCTCATGCATCATTTAGTGCTCAACACGTTCCCCAGAAGAGGGAGATATCTCAGACAAGCTTCAGCACTTAACCATTTGAGGACAGACATCCTACGGCAACAATATCTTGAGGAAGGTGGGACCATTTCCATTTCCAAGAAGGGGAACAAAAGGGCTTGATCACTGCCTTGACTCCCAGCTGGCATATTTACCTTGCCTGCCTCTGACCTAAGAGTTGGCACAGAAACTGGGCTGGTTGCCGAGTTTCATTCTCCCTATGGGTCAATCAAACATCCATGTGCTGCAACACAGCACAGTATTTCAGCCTGTGCCAGTGCCCAGTTCTGTCTACAAGAACAGCTCCTGGTACTATTCTAAACAGCTCTCACAGTAGATTAAGCTTATACTGTCCCAGGGAGCAGCCACGCTTCTACCAGACGCAGTTACCTCAGCAATAGCTGTCAGACATTACATGTTTAACACACCCAAGGAGAAATGAGGGAAGACATCTCAGAAGTGGAGCCAACACTCTAGGTGATCTTCCTGAAGGTGAGCAGGACAGTAAGTGTTTTGGTGCTATCTTGGAGGAGTCATGTTCTGTTTTCCTATAGGAATCACTACTATAAGATTTTAGACCTGAAGTATTACCACAATCCAAATGATTTCTACAAATTTTGGGTCATCCTGTGCGGATCCAGGAGCTGGACTCAATGATCCTTGTGAGTCCCTTCCAGCTCAGGATATTCTGCGATGATTTCACGATCAAATTTGCTGTAACACTTCTTTCTTCATGAAAGCCTTCCACGCAGAAAACATTGTTACCTCCTCAAAAGCAGAGAAAACAGATTTTTTTTGTGCATTGTTTGCACTGTATTGCAAACATAGTGCCAAGACACTATGGTGAGAAACAGCTATGAACCATGATATTAAAGAATGCTCCTCTGGGGCTAAGAGGTGCAGCAGAGACATTAGCAATCTCATGACAAACAAATGGATTTGTAATATGGTCCATACCACAGTGTACATCACATCAGTTACGGCTTGCACCTTACTTCTCACAGTAGACGGGTTATTTGTGTTAGAGTAACCTCATTGAGTCAGACCACAGGAAACAGCAAAAATACTCGAGCTGTCTGTGGGAGAACGGTGCCCTACACATCTGTCCCTACTGAAATAATTTGGCTTACACAACACTACCAGAGAGCTGGGCAGGAAGGTGTTAATGTGTCTGGTGGGAATTGACAGTAAAGAAATGGCTTAGCCTTTCCCAAGTCAGAAATACCACACACAAATTACAGAGATCAGAGTGTTGGCTTCTCAGCGGAATACGTCTCCTCGGGGTGTTCTTTTCAAGCAGACCGTACCATGGCAGTAAAGGTCAGCATTGTTTACAGACAAATCTATTTTGTATTACATGGTGCGCACTGTGCTCTGTATGAGATGACTTATACACAAAGCCAGCTCTCCTGGGTTGACACAAATCTTTGTGGGCATCTCGCTGCAGAACACAGAGGACTGGGAAGTGCTGGTTCAAGTCATGCACACACGATGCGCATGGGGTTAGCCAAGGCATGTCCAATCTGGGGCCCATAAGCTATGTGTGGCCCAGCCCAGCTCATCCTATAGCTGCCCCCTGCCCTGTGCTGTAAGCTCTTCCCCAATGAGCAGCCTAGCTCAGCCCCAGGCATGCACCCATCTCCCACAACAACCAAACAGCGCTGTGCAGTGTGTGCTGTCTGGACCGAAACCGGGGAACAAGGAGGGTGCAGTACAGTCCTAACTCGAGATACGACAAATAATTGTATGCATTTTGTTACACTGGCTAAAGAAAATCCTGTGAACAGTGAAAAATGCGCAGCCTTGCTTCTCTTTTGATAAAGGAATTTGAGAACGGGTTTCAAGATTGCTGAAAAACTCATCAATTTTTTTTTTTTTTATATTTGTAACTCTATTTTCAGTAGACATAAATACAGTACCTGTAAATTTTCAAAAGAAATGTGTAAATTTTCAATGGAAATGTATAAATTTTCAGTCAGGTATTCAACCCAAAAATTGATGATGCCTCTTTACTGGACTTTTATAAGTCCTGTCTTACCATAGGAAAATATCCCTCACTTCACAATCCCAGTTTATTTATGTCATCGCTATCTGGCAGCGTGTACATTTGTGAACAATTATTTTCAAGGATAAAATATTGCAAGAGTAAAATTTGATCAAAAACATGGATGAGCATCAATATGTTATCAACACATTAAGAATTTTCAACCACTTACACTGAATAAGATTGATGCACTGGCTTCACCAAAAAAAAAGTCAACTATCCCACTAGTTTTATGGTTTAGTTTTCCTCTTACTATAGATTTTAAGAAAAAAATAAAAATAAGATTTTGTTACTTATATATATTAACTATATCACATATTTTATATGTGGTCAAAGACAATTCTTCTTCACCCAGCGAGGCCCAGGCAAGCCAGAAGGCTGGACACCCATGGATTAGCCAGTGATACACAGGCTTGAAGCCCCATTTCTCTGCAGCCTTGTTGTGGGCTTACTGATCCCTGTTGGATTTTGCTTGGATTCAGGCAATAAACACAAGTAGAGGTCCAAGTCCTTGTCCAAGTGGGGCATTTTCAATTCATTTTCCAGCCATCACTATGGTCAGAATCTGGCCCTGTGTCTCAGCTGTAGGGACGCGCCTGTAATGACATTAGTGACAAAAACAGCCTCCTTGAGTGCAACGGTGATCTGGCATGTAATTTTGCCTGACTTTTATAGCTTCCAGAACTCACCTGTAAAATTCCACTGTCTATAAAATACAGAAGGCAAATTTGAACAAACTGCAAATTTTCATGGAGGTTCACAGTTCCTATTCACATTCCTAGCATTTGACTACACATCTTTCAGGTTTTGTTTTTTATTTTTTTTCCCCTGCTATTCTAAGCGTGGAGAAGAAAAAAATGCATCGGGAATTAACTGCTTGGGAACCTCATTCACAGTACAAATTGAGAAACCCATCTATTGAATCTTGACTCCTTGCTCCCATGACGTTCCCCCTTTCTCCTGGATTACGCAATTATAATAACATTAAAGTAGCCATGTGCTATGTATAAATATATTTACTATTTAGAGTAACGTGCACATGCATTATGCCTTGATGGAGGGGTGGAATACTACAAGTGTAGTGATCCCAAGGAATAAGCATTTCTGTTTTGTCACATGACAAGTCATAGAATCACAGCATGGCTTAGGTTGGAAGTGACTTTAAAGATCATCAAGCTCCCACCCCTAAGTCCTACTGGCAGAGCTATAGAAAAGCTTCCAGTCTCACCATAACAGACACTAGACAACTTCTTTGATCAGCACCAACCCCTCAATGTTATCCAACGTTAAGAGGATAAAGCATGAGGAAAACGGCTTACCAAACAGCCTGATCACCTACTCAACAATGTTCCACTTCTGTTCCAATACAAAGAGATGCACAACACTGCAAAGCAGTTTTTAACTAACTGTTCTCTCCCAACACTGCTTTTAGCTCTAGATAACAATGAGTTATTTACGTAACTCAGCAATACTGATGATTTTGCTTCAGAAATGCTATTTTATTTGGGCTCTGCAACAACTCAGCCGAAGTAGGCTCAGGGAGGAGATACTCTTTTAGGACCCTCCAAATGAAAGGCTTAGCCTGGAAGAGGCTGAGAGAAGTCTTGTTTGCTCATGCACTCTCCCCATGTAGGAGGAACAAACTGCCTTACTGCCTTTTTTTTTTTTTTTTTTTTTTTTTGTCATCTTACCTTCACTGCGATTCCTAGGAAAATCACAGTGCAGGAACAGGCAAGAATTGGTTGTGGCTCCTGCAAGGCTGAGGAACAATGCCATGGGCTCAGGTACTTACAAGGGAAAAAATATACACACAGAGATTTCCTAAAAGCCATATCCAGTATTAACTCAGCAACTGCACTGATACTGGAGGCACTCAGCACGTGCTCCATGTTGGTTTTAACGTACCATAGCTAGTTTCTGCTTTCTCTGCAGTTGATTTTTTGTTTGCTTGTTTTAATTTCCTTTTCATTCCCCCCCATGCTTCAGAGAGGTGTTTCCAGCCTGTAATGTGCAAAACACGGGGGGAAAAAATAGAAGAACCTGCCAGTTCAGACAGTTGAAAGCTACTGCTAGAAAGCCATTTCTAGAAAAAGCTCTTGGGCTTTCACTCTTTCATTCTCCTAAATACAAGAAATAAATTGCCTTCAATAATCAAGGAGATGATTCCCCCACCAGAATCCCTCTTTTTACCCAGTTTCCTGGTACTTCATGTTCTTGGCTGGGGGTCTTTATCATATTTCACCCCCACAGCTTCACTATCCTCCCAGATCAGCTCTCCCTACCTCTCAGTTACTCAAACCTCACAGGAGCACTTAATAAATGAAGATAAAATACAGCTGAGGTTTATCAACAAATCAAGTGCTCTTTTCAGGATTACACTACTCTGCAAATGCATTTTTCCTCCTGTCACTCTCCCCATAAATCACAATGTGCCATGAGAACACTTTTAGCTGCAGAGTACACATGAGGGAGGACTCCAGGCACCAGCCAATGTCTATAAAGAAGAGCTCTACTCAACTCTGCTTACTGAAAACAGACAGATTACACAAAACAAGCATCCATGTGGGGAGAAAATTAAATGAAGATTTTTGAAACAAGTTAAATCCAAACAGATGGGGATTAGAAGGGTGTTTTTAAAATTAGGAGATGTCTTCGTAGTTCCAGTGAATAAAAGGAGGGGAAAAAAAAAGTATATTCCTCTTAATAGGTTTCCAATTTAGTGCTAGACATGTTCTGACATGTAATTAGGGTGAGAAATACAAAAATATATTCCATTCCAATGAGACTGCAAGCTCTGTACTTTGAGATGCTTCAGGGTGTGCCCAACCTCTGAGCTGCTCTCTTCAGGGATGCAGAAAGCCAAGGACCATGCCAGGAGGAATCACAGTGCTAAGGGACTCCCACGACCGGATCCTGAGAGTTAGGGCTGATGTTTTGGCTTACAGTCCAAAGTGAAGCCCAAAAACAGAGAGCATTGTATCCTACATGGATGAGTTGGGCATGAATATGGTGTAGGAAATTTTATAGCTGAATGTCAAAAACTAAAAGGTCTCCTAACATCCCCAGTCCACAGTTTTCAATGGGATCCAGATGTGTGACATAGTCTGCATATGACCCGTGACCCAGGTCTCTACAGTTTATAAGACTTCCCCGTATGTAAATTTATGCAAAGCGTAGCTTTCTATAGTCATCAACATACCCTTTCTACAAAATCCTCCACCAGTTTTACTGCTAATACATTTACTTTTATCAGCTACACTAGGAGCTTATTCAGCATTAAAATGAAACAAATCACGTTCAGAAAGAAGTGCTGTAGGTACTCCCAGCTTGAATAGTCGTTTAACACTCATTTACAGGGAAAAAGATAGTGAAAAACTGCCAGAAATATTGACATTAATCTTCCATTTCAAGAGCAATTCAAAGTGATTCCAAATATAGTTGGTCCTATTAAGAAAACAGCTCTTGGGTAAGAGTGCAAACTGTGTCACCATAAGAAAGAAAATCAGAAGCATGTGCTTCCAATGAAAGAAGGAATTTTAAACCAAGTCAGCAACTCAGAGCCACGACAGTAATTCAGAGCCAAGAAGAGAAAACTTCTACGTGCCATCTCCATCTTTTCAGGGTGAAGTTTGGTGGTGAACTCTGTACCTGGACTTTTCATTTCTAGAACGAAAACTACTTCAGTGTCGGCAGCAAGACAGGATAGGAGAAAACCCTTTTTTGTACGATAGAGACCACTTTCCTGTTACACAAGCATCTCTTTGGATCCCTTTGTTCCAGATCTACAGCTACATGGAGGGAAGAGGACAGGGAAGAGGACATGGCAGGTCCCTGGCAGATTCCTCCTCTGCAGGGTGAAGTTAGGACTCAGTAACAGCAGCATAAATCAGCTGCAACACCACAGAACTCCAGTTTACCTACCCGTAACCCAGAGGTGGTGGAGAGCTACCTCAATGAGGAAGCCACGTTCCTGCGTTGGCTGAGCTGTGCTTCAGTTACATGCACTTGGAGATGGGATAACTACCTTTGGAACAGTAAAGCCACGTTGATTTATGAAATACTAGGAAGAAAGAACTGATTTTTCGGAGATAGTAGTTTAGGAAACACTGGAAGCAAGAATGGATGCTGTACAGCACATCTGCTGTGTTGTAAGACCCTATGTGCTCACTGTGGGATTGCAGAAGGTAAAAGCCCACAGTCCTCAGCTTAGGGCTTCTTTCCACTTTTGCTTTGGGCTGAAATTCTCAAGGGAACCTCGACGAGTCATGTAACCAAGTTCAACAGCTTTGAATTTTCCTATTGACCAGAATAGCATTAGCTCATATTACCCTCGTCTATTTGCTAACGACAAGCACTCATTTACCCATGCTGATGCCTCACAGCCTAGATGCAGGCTTTGTGCACCATATATGGGGAAGGACAATGCCTTCAAGATCTAAATGCTGCAGGGCACACAGCATCTCTACCCACAAGAAATGTTCTCATGTGCCCAAGGAACACAGAAGGAAAGGTTTCAAAGTTCATCATGAAGGTTTCTGCTTCCCTCCCAGCAGCCACGCGCAGGAAAGCTGAAAGCAGACAGCCATCACAGTTACAGTAAGATTTTATCTTTAGAATGGGAAAAACTTGCATTTCTGTATAAATGCAGATTAAGGCTGCATGTGGATTGTGCCATATTCACATATTTGTTATGACTCACAGAGAGAGTTTAAAAACGAACACAAAGCTTTTCCCCTTTGTTTGCAGTTAGAAATCCTGTATTATTCCTTCTAAGAGAAAAGTTGTGAACAGCTGCTGTTTTCTGTTCTAATTACCAAGTTTACAGCAGACATGGGATAACCAGATTGCACTGCTCCAGAGTACATCTTGGCAAAGCGTATGATGCCAAATATGGCTGCTGCATGTGGACTCCTCTGCTTCTAGCGGATGGAGGGGGAAAAAAGGATGAAACAAGAAAAAAATAAGCACATGTTGGTACATTTTTCGAAAAAGTATGTCAGCAAGAGTCAACTCTTGTGCCCGGTGCCCATTCCACCATGGCCTGAATTAGCTGAGGATGCACAGACGCATATGTGTAAATCCAAAAGGGTCCCAGTTTAATCCCTGGTGCGTCAGTCAAGACAGCAGATATCACAAAGGTATGAAGATATTTGAAGCAGGCTGTTATTCCATTTGGTGGAACCCAAATGGAGTATATATAGAAATTTTGGATTAATCTCAGGAGGAGTCAGTGCTGGTGTGCAAAAACATACCTGGCATTTGCCTTGCATTTCTCGGTTGTTTCTGATTCAGTGTGGAGCTATAAAACACCCTAGATTATTTGCTAATGCTTCTTGCTAATATTTCCAAAGTTCTAAACAAATTTTGACAATAAAGAAATCAATTTTGTTAAGATATACATTCAAAAAAGATGGCTTTGTCTCTAAGAAGGCTTGAATTCACCTGTATCTATTCCCTTGGGGGAAAAAAAGCAGTAATAGGGAGGCAATAGAATCCCTATTCAACGTAATGCTCCACAACTTTAATTTGATAAAATATCTGGCAAAGTAAGAGCTGCCATACGTTATTATAGAAATGATTTTGTAGTCTGCTCACAAATTGCCAGTACTTAAACCAACCCACAGTTTTGAATACTTACAAGGATTAAGAGCTGGGCAATTATCTGATAACAAGAGAAACAGAAACATGGATGCAAAGAAGGAAAATATTAAGTTTACTTTGAAAACTAGTTTGATTAAAGTCCTGTAGCTGCAGAAGCATGACCCCATAGCATGGCCAGTCTCACTTCTGGATAAAATAAATCTATTCTGCTTAAACTAACATCATATGAATATAAGGTATGTTAAAAAAAAGAATTTCTGATATGTATTTTTTAATTTAATTAATTCATGATGAGATAATCATTATTTTTTTCTTGGTCAAAGATGAAATCCATAGCTGCATATCTCTTATTTTACTTCTTTTTTTTTTTCTGCAAAATTCCTAGTGAGCACAAACCACGTATCTGAGTAAGCATTTTAAGACTGAATCAATATGTGGTACAGATGACAACTGCAGGATTAGTTGGCAAAATACCAATTAATTTATGCAACTGTCAACCCAGGACATATTCAAAACACAAAGGTAGCTTCTAGCTTTAATATGGTGCAGCTGAATATGGAATGGAGTGAAAATATTTTGCCATTTTCTTAAGGTAAGAGCCAGCTCCTTGTGCCAAACTCTGGTTCCAGACATGTGGAATCATGACCTTAGCAAGAGAGAAAATGTAATTGTGATTCATCTTCTATAAATGAAAATGGAAGGCAGAATCATAGGTTGGAAGGGACCTCAAAGCCCACCCATTTTCAACCCCTGCTGTGGGCTCGGTGCCTCCATCAGCTCAGGCTGCCCAGGGCCCCATCCAACCTGGCCTTGAGCACCTCCAGGGATGGGGCACCCACAGCTTCTCTGCCCTCTGAGCCTCACTGCCCTCTGAGTAAAGAATTTCGTCCTAATGTCAAAATTAAATCTCCTCTGCTTTAGTTTAAAGCCATTCCCCCTTGTACTACCACTGTCAGAATATGTAAATAGTCTTCGTAATGTTTATAAACTCCCCTCGTGTTTATCAGGAGGCTGCAATGAGGTCCCCAGAGCCTTCTCTTCACCAGGTTAAACAAGCCCAACTCCCTCAAACTTTCTTCGTAAGAGAGGGGCTCCAGCCCTCTGAACAAATTAGTGTCCCTCCTCTTGATCTGCTCCAACATCTCTGCATCCTTCCTGTGCTGGAAGGCTGAGACCTAGACACGGTACTCCAAATGGGGACTCCTGAGGGCAGAACAGAGGGGGACAATCCCCTCCCTCTCCCTGCTGGCCTCTCCTCTGTTGATGCAGCACAGGATACAGTTGGCCTTTCAGGCTGTAAGAGCACACAGCTGGCTCATGTCCAGCTTTTCATCCACCAGAAACCCAAGTCCTTCTCTGCAGGGCTGCTTGCAATCAGTTCTTCTCTCAGTCTGTACGTGTATCTGGGAGTGACCTGACCCAATTGTAATACCTTGCACTTAGCCCTGTTAAACCTCATTAGGTTCTCATGCATCCACTTTCTGCCCCTGTCCAGGTCCCTCTGGTTGGCATCCCTTCCTTCTATTTTGTCAACTACACCACTCAGCTTGATGTCAGCAAGACTGCTGAGGATGCACTCAATCCTACTCTATGTCATTGATAGAGATGTTGAATAGCACCAGTCCCAAGTTGGATGCCTGGAGGACACCATTCTGACCTCCATAGAGCCATTAACCACAACCCTCTGGAAGAGAGTTGCCAACTGAGGTGTTTAAATTCACACTGAGTTCATCAACCACAAAATTGGCCCAGCAATACCTCTGCTAGTCTAATTCCACATAGTGGAGGCCTAAAATGCAGTGGTTTGTATTCACAAAGCACTCTACCATGCTCTTAGGAGTAAACAACTGCTTTAGACAAGGAGTGCTTACAAAAACTGTCATGTCTGATAAGATTCCTATTCCTACCTCCACGAACTGACATTTTTGGAATACTTGTTTTTTTCCTGCCTGTACGTTCTGATCCACTTAGAAATGCATATCTGATGATTTCCTAAGCAAGTGAGATGTGAGCTTAGGTGCAGCTGTGTACCTTGAGGAAGCTTCCAGCTGGCCTGATGAATCCTACCTCGCATTTACTTGTTTCACTTTATGCAGCACTTTGAAAATTATACCCTAATTCACCGCTCTGCAATGCTCTATGTAGCAATGCCATGGATTTTAATAGCAAGAAAATGAGATACAGGAATATCCATTGAAGTGCTTGGACTGCACTTGTAAATAACTTATCAATCATTAAAATATGGCAGTTGTGTGGTTAAGCTAGCTGGCTCCAACAGGGCATCACAATAGCTTAATATTTAACACTGAATTCCTCTAATTAATGTTTCAGGATTAAATCAGAAAGGAGGCAAAATGCAGTTTGTTGGTAGCATTTTGACAATGACATCTTCACTTTGCAAATGCCATGAGGCCTGTAAGTAGCCTTTTATACTTCTTCCAAATGAAGAAATGGCTTTCAGGGGGAAAAATCGTAGCATAACAACTTTGTTTCGGATCAAGTATTCCAGATGACCTACGAAGAACCCTATGAAAAAAGCAAGAGGAAGTATTTCGCTCAGTGGAGCCACTTAGGATCACATCTTCAGCACCAACGCTTCCTGGAAGATTTAGACTGCAATGAGCTGTGAAATGCTTTCTCTGTTATTACTGCACCACTCAACAACTTGCATTCTCTAAACACAACCCCATATCTACCATGGTGTGGCTTGGCCAAACAGATACGTGTCCTCCTAAGCAAGGACTGGGTGCTCTATGAGGCCCTTCTGGAGGCAGGTGCTCACCAATAAGGCAACTCTGCTTTGAACATGTGGGAGTGACAGAGACCTTATGTGTCCAGATATAAGGCTGAGTCATTTATCAAACTGTTGGATCTTATTAAAGAGTCTTTATGCGTCTTGACAATTTGTTCCTTTTAGGTAACAGACAACAGCACAAATAATCAGGAACTTGTATCAATGCAATAGGCTTGTAACCATCTTCCTGAGTAATAAACACATAAAAACAGGGTACGTGTTGTCATTTTTCAGCTAAAAGCTCTGAAAGGACCCCAGCTTTGTGCATGCAGTCATGCAGACGATGGACTCTGCATAAAGCAGACGCTTGGCACAGCTTATACTGAAAAACACGTTCTCCTAATTTGAAGGCATCTCGGAGTAACTATTTCAGAAAGCAGCTGCTTCTTCCAAAGTGTACCAAATTAATTCTCATGCGGGAGCACTGAGCTCTGCTGTACGCTTATCCCCCTAGACCTGCCCCCATCTCTTGGGGCCCATCTTTTGAGATGAGTCAGGGCACAGGCTGACCTTGAGGAACAGTTATGCAAGGGATGTTTGGTAAAGCACCGCTCCTCAGAAGGAGCACAGCCACTCCGTCACCTGGAAATCAGGCTACAGCTTCTCACACTGTAGCCTCATTCAAGGGACACAGCAGTCTCTGAGCACGCTGCAGGAGGGCAGGCTGAAACACTGAAACTGCACACCACTGAAAAGCTATTGAGGAGCACGTTGCTTAGTAGTAGATAAAACTGCATATGAGAAGAGATCACAGATTTTGTTTGTGTTTACTATTTCCTTCTTCATTGAATGTATTTTAGGATTTTTTGGACGCTGTGATCTGCTTCCCTACATCAGCTTATATCTAATCTCAAATGAAATATGATCTGGGCAGCCCTGCCTGCAGAGTCTTCCCCTGCAAAGTTTCCAGCATCTCTGATCAAAAACGGTGTCAGCTTTGTTTCAGATTTCACTATGCTTTTTTTCCACTAGTGTGAATTCTTTACAGCAAAATGAGCTGCTTAGCAAGAAGTCAAGAAGTAGTGCCAAGATAACACTATCTTATGCCATACCTATATATATAGGGTCAGATTCACTTTTGCCTGATATCTGAGAAGGGCGACTCATGCTGTTTGCATTTTCTTCATTTGGGTGATGATCTCATGGGCCAAAGCTGATGTCAGCTTTAAGTTAAGCCCAAACAGCCCCCTACCCTGCATGTTGTAGATTTTGGCTCCTTTCCATGTCTAGCTTGCCTATCTAGGGGCCATGCCTGCAGTAGTGCCTAGCACTAAATGTGGCCCCATGGACAGGGATGAAGTCCACCCATGTGTAATGCCAACAAATATATCCTTGGGGCAGCCCTGTTCTTTGACCACTGACATCACCATTACAGAATCAGAGGATGGCTTGGGTTTGAAGGGACATTTAAGATCATCCAGTTCCAACCCCCTGCCATACACAGGGCTGCCCACCACCAGCTCAGGCTGCCCAGGGCCCCATCCAGCCTGGCCTTGAGTAATTCCAGGGATGGAGCATCCACAGCTTCTCTGGGCAGCTGTGCCACTGCCTCACCACCCTCTAGGTAAAGAATTTCTTCCTTACAGCTTACCTAAATCTCCCTTCCACCCAGTATCACTCCCCTACCTGGGGAACCCTGATCTACCCTCAGGATCCTGCTGGGGATGCAGATTTTGGGAAGACCTGGGTTCTGCAGCTGGCAGGGCTCAGAGCTCAGGGAGGGCAGACCCAGCCTTCTGTCAACAAGCACTACCGCAGCGGTGTGTGCAAGCCAGGTTTTAGCTAGTAAATCTATGTAAAAGCTTTCTCTGAAAGTGATTACTGAATATAACAACCAGCTGTCTCTTCAGTTCTTGCTGAGGCAGCCTATCCTCTTACCATTATTCACAGAGTGGGGGGAAAAAAAAGGAAAAAACAGCAAGCCTGTTTTGTCTATAGAGTAAGCAAAACTTCAGAGAAATGATTTTATCTGACAGAGTTGCCAAATGTTTGGGTTTTTTTATTATTATTTCTTTCCCTTTCTTAACCATCTCATTCATTTCTTTAAAGGAAAAAAGCTCTTACTACTGGAGCATCAAGAGGTAATTAGTCACTGACTACTTAAACACCAGTCCCACAGTAGTTTCTTTATACACCAGTTACACAACCTAATTACCATTGCTTTTACACTAACACTCCCTACCACAGGATCTGAGTGTCTCTTCTTCAGTTTGTCTGCCCCTGTGCTCCAGCTGGGTGACCTCTCATAGAAAAATAATTGCCATTGGAAAGCATTGGTGGGCACCAGCAGAGCCTCTGGATTGGGAAAATGGAGTATGGGACCACCCAGGCTTGCAAGAGCTTTGTTTTTGAATCAAAAGCATCCAGGGGGTTGAACAGGAGGTTCTAACCTACAAAGTCACTCAAGAATATTCATCCAAATTAATTAAATGCCTAAATTTGTGTTAAGCTGCATTAAGTTTCTGCATGAACAGTTTTATTCAGAATTAATGTTGCCTTTTATTTGCACAGAAGAGTTTAATGAGAGATAACTAATGGATTTCAAAACTACATGTTGTTTCAGCTTCCCGGAGACTATGGGGTTTGCCTGGGATGGATAAGCCCTTACAGAAGTAAGAGCTGAGGATAGAAGTTTTAGGAGGAGTTTCTCATCAATGGGCTACTGAAAAGGAGCAAAACATAGAATCATGGGATCATATAGGTTGGAAAAGACCACTAAGATCATCCAGTCCATTCATTAACCCATCCCCACCATGCCCACTAACATCCCTCAGTGCCACATCTGCCCTTTCCCTGAACACCTCCAGGGACAGTGACTCCACCACCTCCCTGGGCAGCCTGTGCCAATGCCTCACCAGGCTTTTCCAAGATTTTTTCCTAATATCCAGCCTGAACCTCCCCTGGTACAACTTAAGGCCAGTCTCTCTCATCCTATCGCTGTTACTTGGGAGAAAAGACTGACCCCCACATCACTACAACCTCTTTTCAGAAAGCTCTACAGAGTGATAAGGTCTCCCTAAGCTTCCTCATCTCCACACTAAACAATCCCAAGTCTTTCAGCTGCTGCCCATAAGACTTGTGCTCCAGACCACTCACCAGCTGCTTAACAGGGATCATGTCTTCAGCCTGCATTTAGGCATGACTCAGATTTGTAATAAGGAATTTAATGGTGCTTCTCCCCAAAGATCTAGGAGATTACAGAGCAGATGAGAGGGGATATATCTAAAGAGTTTATAAAATATTTTTAAAATCCCCGTTCAACAGAAACTAACTGAAGCAGAGTCTGATTTGCTAGCTAAACAGCATCTGTTTAACAAGACTTTAATTTGTACATGTGGCTGCTAGGAAGTAATCAATACACTTGGGTGCATTGATCCTTCTCTTCATCTTCCCCTGACTCAGCACCAAACCTGTGCAGGTATTACTTAGAAAGTTTCTCTTCAATAAAAACATGTTGTAGCCAAGAAAAAAAACCCAAGGTACATTAAAAAATAATAATAATCAAGCATATTTTTCTGTCTGACTCCTACAAGGTTGTTTTGTTCTACTTCTTTAGAGCTTAGACTGGTGCCTTGCTGCATCCCAGCTCTTCACACCACCTACTGCCTGCAGAAACCCGTCTAACAGCCAATTCATCCTTCAGCCTGTTCACACCTGCACAGTTATCATAGTGGGAATAAATTGCCACTATTCTACAGAAAACAATGGAAGAGATTGCATTTATCCTTCTGCTTAAAAACAGAAAAGTGTTGCTTTCTGAGCAGGTTATGAAACTCCCCACATTTCAGGTCAGAAGAAGTTTGTGTAACCCAGTGCAGTATTGCTCCTCTTGAAGAGCTAGTTCACAGAGCTGAAGTGTTTCCAGAGAAGAGCAACAAAGCTGTAAAGGGCCTGGAGAACAAGTCTTCCAAGGAGCAGCTGAGAGAACTGGGATTGTTCATCTGCAGAACGCTCTGGGAGACCTTGCTCTCTGCATCTGCCTGAAAGGAGGCTGTGGTGAGGTGGGGGTTGGCCTCTTCTCCCAAGTTAGAGCAATAGGATGAGAGGTAATGGCCTTAAGTTGTAGCAAGAGAGGTTCAGATTGGATGTTAGGAAACATTTTTTTCTCATAAAGAGTGGTGAGGCATTGTCACAGGCTGCCCAGGGAGGTGGTTGAGTCACCATCCCTGGAGGTGTTCAAGAAAAGTGTAAATGTGGCACTGAGGGACGTGGTGAGTGGGCATGGTGGGGATGAGTTGATCTTTGGGCTGTTAATTTCAGTGGTCTATTCCAGCCTTAATGATTACATGATTTTCTCCCTGCTACGAAGCATCTCTTTAGGCCTAAGTTCAGCAAGGTAATCTCAAGGAGTCCACTGATTTCACAGGGATCAATTATCATCCAAAATTAGGCACATGCTTAAACACTTTGCTGAGAAGAGGACAAAAGAATTTGTCAGGCTGGAGCTCCTGGATTAGCTGCACGCATCACTCATGCCAGCACTGCACCCAGCAGCGAGCTCCTTCCCACTACGTCCCCACCCAGAGGAGTCTGCAGGGAATGTTGCCATGGATTTCCACGGGAAACAAGAGAGTCCATATTGGAAGAACCCTGTTAAGGTTGCTAGGCGTAAATATTGACTTAACGGCTCTTCCGTCTTTTTTTCTTTTTTAAGAACAGATTTGTTGGCCACGGAAAAATAAAATGTTGGAGTGTGCATGATTCACTCTGGCACTGGCACAAACATGCAGATCAGTTGGCTAGCAGTTCGCTCCTCTGTTAGCAGAACATCGCTTCTAAAATGTGTCATTTTGTCTTGGCAGCAACAGTGGCCAAGCCCACAGATAGGGAGCATCCAGAAGATAAAATCTCCTAGCCTACCTTCCATGAACTCTGCATGGGCATCATCAGCCTTCCCCAGCACAGAGTGTTTGGTTAGCACTTCCAATGCATTTTTAGGTGAGACACAGAGAAGAGTTGGTAAGACACTGTGATGCTTTTGCACTAAAAACCTAGACCAGAAACTTCCCTTCTTGGACCCACTCTCCTGCATCTGCTGATATGGGAAGGGAAAGCCAAATGTTCTGCAGGTGAAACTTCTTGTTCAAAATGTTTTTGGCTGTTTCACAGACAATAAATTTTTAAGACAGAAGACATTTCAGGTCATGTTGGAAGTCAGCAGAAGAAATGAGAGAAGATCCAAGGGTTTTTATAGAATCACAGAATTGTAGGGGTTGGAAAGGACCTCTGGGGATCAAGTCCAACCCCCTGCTATAGCAGGATCACTACAGCAGGTTGCACAGATTTTGGTCATAACATTCATGCTTTCAATCCTGAATTCAAAAGATGTTATTAAAACATGACTTCAACAGACAGCATCATGCAAACCTTTCTCCATCTTGATTCTGTCAGATCGGGGTGATTTTGGCAGGACTGACATTGGGACAGACCTCTTCCAGAGGGTACAAAGCACATTTGACATTCATTTGTATCAGTTCTGGACATGGTCAGCACCATCTAGTTTATTGGGCATGGTGATGATGGATTGATCGTTGGACTACATGACCTTGGTGGTCTTTTCCAATCTTAATGGTTCTATGATTTTATGACCTCTGACTGTCTCCAGAAATGTCTGAAGGGGAGACAAAGAGTTCTCTTGCATTTCAACTTTGCAGGGAGTCCTCTGGGACTTTAATCCCATCAGAGATTATGCACTCCAAAGACATAATGCAAAAATAGAAAGGGAGAACAGGATGAACAAAAGTGCATATTTATATTTGCTTTGCATCCATCCTCTGCAGCTCTGCACAACCCTCACAGGGAACAGGGACAAATTCCTCTGCCAGGCATCTGCGTGCATCCTTTGCAGAAGTGGCCAATTAGTGCATGCCATGGCATGGCTGTGGCAGCCTGGGGCTCTGGCATCCTACCCACTGATCAGACATCACATGCCATCCCTACTTGGTAGAAAGCTACCAGAAACAAAGGCAGAATGGATAGATGCCTTTGGAGCTTAGCAACAGCTGCTCAGGACCCACTTCACCCCCTTTCAATTCTGGTTTTACTTTTTAGAGGCAGATAATTCATTCAACAAAGAAGCAGGTTGATATTTTCTCTCCTCAACAACAGAAAATAACAAACTGGATCTGTCTAAGTGTTTCCTTGGTGGTGCATACAAATTCAGTGCTGTGTCTGCTAGCAAAGATGCCTATTTTCAGAATAAATATAATGACACGCAAAGTTTATATTACCAACAGCTTAGTAGGAGACACCAGATTAAAAAAATAAGACAGATCTTTTTTATGGCCCTAGTGAATGTAGGATGAAAGACAAAGTAGAATGAATTGTATGAAATTAAGGACTTTTCTGCTCACAGACCTGGTTTCAGCTGAGGCAGAGTTGATTTTTCCTCTGCAGTGTCAGGTATGATGCTATGCTTTGGCTTTAGGAGAAAAACAACTTTGATAAAAAACCGATCCTTTAGTTGTTGTTGAGCAGCACTGCACAGAGCCAAGGGCATCTCATACTGTTCTGCCAGTGAAGGGGCTATGGGGACACAAGAAGCTGGGAGGGGACGGGACCAGGACAGCTCATCTGAACTGGCCATAGGGATATTCCATACCAAACAACATCACTCAAAAAAACCTTGAAAAACAGTGCCGTTGGCTGGGGGAGCAGCTCCTGCTTGGAGACTGGCTTAGCATCGCTTGGTGGGTGGTGAGCAATTGTGTGTGTGTCACTTGTTTATATATATATATACATACACACATTATTATCATTGCTTTTTTCTCTCTTCCTTTTCTGTCTTAATAAATAGTTTTCATCTCAGCCCATAAGTTCTATTTTGTTGTGTTGTTTTTTTTTTAATTATTCTCTCCCCACTCCCATTTGGGGCAAACAACTCTGTGGTGCTGAACTACCTGCCAGGTTAAACTACTACACCCACTCCATCCCCTGCCACTGCAGTGAGAATAGCCCAGCCCAGATGCTGCATTCTCTGCTCTTAAACCAATATATACGAGTATCAGGGGAAAGACCCAGATACACAGTGAATGTTTCAAGCTGCTCAGCATCCATTACTACCTGATCATGAAGATGGCAGAGGTTTGGGCTTAATGACAGGTTCATAGTATCTCCACATAGCAAGCCAGCACAGCGCATTTATCACAGAGTGTACACTGTATTGACCTGATATGGGTCTGGCCATGGGAAAGCAACAGCAACAAGTGCTTGTGCCTGTTTGGAACCTCACTTCTTTACCTCTGCTGAATAGAATCCCTTCTGCCTACTGACATGGCCAAGTTTGCCCTTGAATTTGCTGCTTCATCTTAGGCTGTCTGAGCATTTAGCACATAAATATCTATTCAGTTTTAAAGATTCATGATCAGTTTTGTTCAGACAAATCACTGTGCTCAAACAGTGAGCTATCAGCTTCTACAAGACCAAGAGCTGGGGCAAGAAGCTGGGGACAGCAGTGCAGCAGGCATCAGATTGCTCCAGTCCAGTGTAGACTTCTGTATAGTTGTACTACGATTTCAGTGAAAAGAAAAGTTGCTGTTAGAAGAATAGAACAGATTATATGGACCAATCCTAAAGTCACTAATCTTTTTCCATTAATTAGAAAGAAATTCAAAGATGACAAGTTCAAATCAGGTGAGATGAATGCAACCTGCCTTAGTTATGTCTTACACTCATGGACAGGAAAGAATTGCACATCATGGACAATTCTGATAGAAAGAAGTTGCCCTGGGATGTTCCTTCCAGATATACTTCTCCATGGTATGGGAGCCTACCACCATCACCTACAGCCATCTGTAGCATCTATAAGTTTGATAGCAAACAGTGTATAATCTGCACTGAGCACTTGGAAAGAACAACCCTGCTCTTACTGTGCTCAAAGCCGGTGACCCAACTGCTGACATTATTAGTGGGAAAGGGCTTTGCAGGCCATCATAGGTTTTAACTCCTCTTCAACGTCACTTTGCAATCATCTGGACTGGCTTAATATAAGAGAAAACCAGAGCATCTCTCAAAACATTTTCAGCCTCATTTAATCGCGGGTGTTCTTGTCTGCCTGTGACAGGCTGAACAACCTACCAGTCACACTTGTCAATCATTGCTCCTGTTTCTTCAGTGCAGGAGCATAAGGGAAACAAAGAAGCAGAAATGAAGGTCTGGTACTTACTTCCTCAGGACAGCAATTTCATTCTCTATGCTGCTTTCCTTCCCCTTCAGTGCCTTCTTGGGAATGCACTTGACTGCAAATAGTTTCCCACTAGCTCTTTCTTCAGCCAAAACAACTTCAGAGAATGCACCCCTGAAGGAAGAAAAGACAAGAAAAGCTCAGGTTTTAAGCACTGTCATTTCTTTGGAAGCTGTTAATTGAAATTAGGCAATCGAATCTCGTTCTGGTGGGTTTTGCTAGCTGCAGTTGTTAATCACAGCAATACCATTACGGAAACACAGTGAAAGATGCTCTAGCATACGCAGACATTTACGTTCACACAAAATACGAAAGGCTTACCAAACCCAACAATATTGATAAAGAACTGTAATCCAGCAGAGGTTTGAGCAAAGGCTAAAAATGTGAAAGCACCACTTTCACATACAGGGGACAGCTGATCAATGATGCACTTTTCCTCTTTCTGAGGTTTTTGGAGGTTGAATTTGCAAAGTCCCCAGGAGTAAAGGGACCTCACTGACCACCAGAGGTCAGAGCCTCCGCTGTGCTCCTCCCTGGCAGCCCCGAGCATCTCCTCACCCTTCCTCACTCCTGACTCACAGGGAGGCAAAATTCTTCTCTGCACACAGAGTTATTCCACAGAACAAACGGCTGTGTAATCGCTAAAGCCAAACAATCGGATTAAATCACAGGTCCAAATGGCCGCCTGAACAGCGGCCTCCCCGCAGTTGCCCCAGAGAGGATTACACAAATAAAGGATGGAGAAATACCATCACACAGCAGCCAGTCACTAACTGCTAAGAGTGGGCAGTGCTTTACCTTCATTAGGTTATTCCGTAACAGTATCATTGACTGCACTCTTCCTCCCAAGCATCTGCAGCTGACTAAGAGGCCAGGAATACATTACAGGCCTACGTGCTTTTACTGTTCTCAAACTGCTTTTGTAGTCCTTGAGCATCACTGGGACACTGAGCAGGATTAGCTCATCACTGTTTTAGCACTGAGGTACTGGGCAAGGCAGTGCATTGGCCTGCTAAGGACCAGCAAATCCCCTTCACTGAAGCACCTGACTTGCCCAAAAAGCACCAGAGAACCACACACTTGTCTAACCAGATCCTAAACTAATTCCACCAGCAGAGAATTGTAGAATGGCTTGGGCTGGAGGGACATCAAAGCCCATCTGCCTCCAACCCCTGCCATGGGCTGGTTGCCCCCCATCAGCTCAGGCTGTCCAGGGTCCCATCCAACCTGGCCTTCAGCACCTCCAGGGATGGGGCATCCACAGCTTCTCTGGGCAGCCTATGCTGGTGCCTCACCATCAGCAGAAGGATCATATTTTATATACAAAACACAGAAGAGGCAAGACAATAGGTTACTCTGTTCTACATAACTCTCTAAGAAGAAAGCTAAGGAGCAGGCTAAGCAAATCCACCCCTGATCCAGTCCGCTCCTAAAATGATAATATTTGACCACATTTTGCTACCACACTTTCCCTACCTTTGATTGTGATCTGATTTTTGGGTGGTCCTGTACGGAGCCTGAAGTTGGACTCAATCTTTCTGAGTCCCTTCCTGCTTGGGATATTCTATGATTCATTTCCCATGCTCATTGTTTATCTAGATGTTTACTGATCAACAGAAGTGTTTCCTGGCCAGGCGCTTCAATGACACAGTCAAGCATCCATGACCTCACCACCACTTCCCAAGTTGCAGAAGAGCTGAATGAATTGAGCCAATGGATAATTGAAGTGGGCAGAAAGAAGAGGATGCTGCTCTGGAAAGAGATGCCTGTTTACACAGAAATACTTTGGCCATTAACAATAACTTGGAAAAGAGACAGGAAGTTTAGGAATTTGTTAAAAACGATTTTTGCAAACTGACAGTATGCCTCCATGTGGCAGTGAATGCTTTGCCTCATTTTTTGGTAAAAAGGACAAAAAAAGAGCCAGACTCATTCATGCTACTCTGCAGGAATGACTTTGTTTTCTACTTTGTATGTTATCTGCCATGGCATGTCATAGCATCATGGACTCCAGCTGCTGGAGTAACAAAAATGAAAATTAAGCCACCCAATGTATTTTTGAAGACTATTCTTTACTTTCCTATCATCAATGGTCCTAATTATTTTGTTCATTAGTTCCTTTCTCCTGACCACCCTGCTTGGGACAGTCAACAGCAGAATTGCAATAAAATCTTTTTTTTCTGAGAAGTCTTAAGTCTCTTCAGTGCTAATTGGTTTTGGCTTCAGAAACTCACAGGGCAGCTCCCAGCTGTGTTTCATGAACTCCTTAAGTCCTATCTGCTCAGGCTTTCACCAGCTGTATCTTAAACAATCTTTTTGCCTGTAGTTAAGTGCTGTGTAAAGCAGCAGTATATCCATACTGGTCATTTACTGCTCACATAGCCCTCTGAATGTTTACAGTGCTATAAAACACGGAGCTTCCATTCTAATCTGGATTTCATTGCTGTTCTAAGACAACAAAATAAATGAAATCCCTTTATATCCCTCTATGCAATATACCCAGCTTTGGGAAATGTCTATGTTTCAGCTGGGTTCATCATTTTGCTGCATTTCTTTTGCCACATACCAGGGCAGCCATGGGGTTGAAAGAAGACACTGTAAATTTAAATGCAATGTTTGGGAACTCTGAGATATAATCATGAAAAACAATCCCATATCCCCTTAACAGCCTTTAAAGCCTCATTAAAGCATGAAATGAGCTGAACCTCATCTAAAGCGTTCACACACATGCCAGCCCTTGGCACTGATGGTCCACAGCTCCTGTGGTCACAGAGCAAGGGGGAGGAAATGAAGTGAAGCAATGGAAGGAAAGAGAAAGGAGGGAAGAGATGCAGAGAGAGATCAGAAAGTTAAAGGGATAGGAAAGAGAGGTATAGGATAAGAATAAAGAAATGGCAGAAGAAAGCATCAGCAAGCAAAAAGCAGCAAAGACACTACTGCAGTCTGCTGGAGTCAAGGGAGAGTCAGAAATAACAGCATATGGATGGACAAGTGATTATCTTAATTTCAAACACATTGTTGAATACACCCACACTTAATAGTTCATTTCAGCCCCCCACTGAATCCCTCTTGTCTTATACACGAATAGGTAAACATTAAAGTCAGCAGAACAAGGCTGCTCATTTTCTTTCTAGCAATAATATATCGTACAGAAATTCTCCACCTTCTCAGAAGACATTCCCAGAACTACCAACATGGCAGGCTTGCTAAAGAAGACATTCACCTAGAAGAATTAATGTGCCCTTTAAAATCAAAATGTTAATGAAGGCAGCAATTTATCTGTGAGAGTTCATTACTTTATTTTATTGAGGGTTAAAATGATTTGCGTTCAAAGTTCTGCCAAAATGTCTGGGGTTAGAAAATGGGGGGTTTTTAATTCTCCTTCCCCAGTAAGATGTGGGGCAATATTTATTTTTACACTGTGACACAGATTTATTTTTTTTTAAGGCCAGAGAGAAGAGGTTAATTAATTTAAAGTTATGATTTCAAATGGTATCTGCAGTGGTTGGGATGATCCATGCCCAGCAGCTGGGAAATGTCTAATGGCTACCTTTCCAACAGATCTCAGGACTCGGGCCTTTGTCCTCTGAACTAGGGCTTTCAAACCCCCTCTTATTGTAAACTAAGAAAATAACACAGTTTTGAGGAAGAGGGGCAGTAGTGCAAATGGGTACGCAAGAAACTTCTGCAAAAATTAAACCACCTTGTTAGGTGCCAAAATAGAAGTGCAGCAATTGAACCCGTTTCTGAAAGTTATGACCATGTTATCATTTACCCTAGAGGACCAGCTCTTTTCTAGTTTCTAATTAAGGCACTGGATAATTTTATGATCTAGAGCCTTTTTATATGACTTAGGAACAGTGTAAAAGGAAAAAAAAATGACCTGACTTGTGACTTTGAGATAATGGCAAATTCTGGAAGGCGGCTGAGACCTTCTGACGTCTCATCTCATACTTATGGACCAAGCAGTATCCTCTGCAATGACAATATTTATGGTTCTAATTTTCTTAAACTGTTTTTCATTCCATTATTTTATTTAATCTAGGTATACAGATTAGGATTTTGAGGTTACCACTGGAATGAATGGTGTTCATAACCAAACAGATTGGATTTTTAGTGGCATGGTTTTATGGGTGTGGTGGTGATGGGTTGACAGTTGGACTGGATGATCTTTGTCTTGTTCAGCTTTAATGATTCCATGATTCTCTGTTAGAAAGCAGAGGCTGCAAGACCAGGTTATCCTGAAGACCAAAGCAAAATTAAGGCCAAATAACTTTTTTTCATCTGTGGGAATAATTACTTAGTACACTTAATTTCAGAAATTCAATGAACAACAACACAGTTCAACAATGAACTGTGACAGCAAATCTGTTGACATTCAGCAAAAAAAAAATACTCCTGTCACAGAAACACTGACAAATGAAGACAAAGAGTTGATGGAGAGATAAAACTTAATTTTTCCATTTGCAGAGACCTCCATGTTGAACAGTTTTCCACTGCATTAGCAGGTGCTCTATCACACTAAATCAACAGACATAGTCAGGAAACAGATTTCACATCTTCAGTCGGTGTATAGCTAATGTTCTTAATTATAGTACAGTTTGCCTTCTCTGTGTACTTTGCCCCATGGAAAAAATTAGTGAACGCTCATGGTTTGAAAAATATACCACATCCATCGGGAAGTCACTTCGAGATGGGAGACTAACAAATGAGTGAAACCAATCAAACCGAAAAAGCCATTTCCATAGCATGGCTTTGGTAACCACATATCAATTCTGCTCCTCAGCACCCCAGAAAAAAAAACAGCATTGAAATAGCTGCCCAGACAGGGACAGGTATTTAAAGAAAAAATCTTTCCTGGCACTTGTACAACTTTACCCATGGCCCTCAAGGAGTAACTGAGGGATAAGCTCAGGTTATATGTATAATCACCATATACAGAGGAATTTCTGGTCCTGCAGAATATTTTCCTATTAAAACATTTTTCATCAAAAATAATCTTTTTTTTTCTTTTTTTTTTCCTTAAATCTTCTGCTCAGTCATTTCTGTACAAACATCCTCACTCTCTGAAATTCCAGACTTTTCCCAACAGAAACCAAAATCAAGACTGGAAATAAAGGGTTTTTGCTCCAAAGTCGTGTCTGTGAATTTTCTAAGGTTTACAGTGAAATTTTCAACAGTTCAGGATTACCTGAATGAAAAGGTAACAAAACCAAGGTATGGAGGGTGTTTTCACCCAGCCATGAACAGAGGAGACTCTTGGGACTGTTACATGTGGTACAGAAGTCAAATATTGCTACAGGTTCCCAGCAGCTTAATGTAAATATATGTGAAAGTAAACACGCATACCGGTCTGTTTGCTGCCATCTATTCTTCAGAGGACAAATGCTTTTTCTAGCTATTTTCATCCATCAAACATACCATCCCAACCCTGCAGCCCCTTCTACGGCAATGCTTCCTTCACCTCTGCAAACACAGGAGGACCATGATTAATACTCCATTAACATTGGTGTTTTCAGTCTCACTACTTATTTAACTTCCATCAGACCAGCCAAACCAAAAATGCTCTTTTCTACCTTGGGGCAAGGTAAATCTCTTCTGCAACTCAGCTGACAATCAGGACTGTGTCTGACCTGGGATCCCCTCTCTATGTCTGATCCTGACCCATTCCTGCAGGAATGACCCACAGAACTGCTGGTGTCCCATGCTGAAGCTGCGATTACAAGTTCTAGATGATAAACAGCACTTTTTGAACTGTGTCCAAAACACTGTTGATATAACTTGGTGAACACACAAACAACAACAAGGGGCAAGGGCCGAAAATGCTGTTTGTTGAACGTTCCTGTACAAGAGCAGCAGCTTTCTGTACCACTGAGACATCTCTCTGCTCCCCAGACCACTGTCCCATGCCAATACTCTCAGTACTTTGCCCAAGCTAGGACTTTAGGACCATTGGAGTTAAACATTTGTCTGCAGGTTAAATGGCCACTTAACCATAAGCCAAGAGGAGCCTGGGAATTGGCATGCATGGGGACAGACCGTGTGTCCTTTAGTTCAGGACCTCATCTCTCCCACAACCTTGTTGCTCCCCATCTAGTACAGCTTCTGGGGAGAGGAACCACACCAACACAGATCTCTGCTGGGGCTCATAGCTACAACCATAACAGAGATTATGGAAATACTTCTTTACTCAGAGGATGGTGAGGAACTGGCACTGCTGCCCCGAGAAGCTGTGGGTGCCCCATCTCTGGAGACATTCAAGGCCAGGTTGGAAGGGGCCCTGGGAAGCCTGATCTGAAGGGGGCAACCAGCCATGGCAGGGGGCTTGTAACCAAATGATCTTTAAGTTCCCTTCCAAAATCAGCCATTCCATAATTCTACGATCATACTCCAGGTAGAGATTCTTCTTCATCCTCCTTATAAGCAACTACTTTAGTTTTCTCCCAACCACTACCACGTAACTCACCACAATGGAACAAGAGGCATGAAGCTGTGTGTAATCACCAACAGTGTTTGGATTTAACTTCTACTTTCTTGGTGACTGTTATCTACAATTACAACAACAGCTTAATGTTTTGACTATTTTTGTCACCAGTCAGCTGCAAGAATATAATGGCACTTTGAGGCTTATCATTATTTCTTGGTTTTGCTCCTCAATACTTAAAACTCTCCGAGAAAAAAACAAAAAGCAACTAGAATTAAGACTGAAAATCCATCAGCTACTTAGAGAAGAGAGACTTCTGTGAAACCATCAAACACCAATTTAAAGTTGCATGTGATAAAGCATGAAATTATGACACTCCTACAACAGCAGAATGAAGGCACCAAAGCATATGAGCATGGAGCAAGAAAAGCTGGTATGCACAGAGCAGGACAAGGATTTGGTGCCATAAAACTTTGGCTCAAAAGTGAGTAATTCACATAAAACTCAGAAACTAAGCTAAAAAGAAAGTTTCTGTAGAAACTCTCCCCTTTACTGAGATGAAATAATTTGTTTTGGCTGCCTGGTGTATGCTAATTCAATAGGAAGTTATGCAGTCTGTTCTAGGACAGAGATGCATGGATGCTAAAAAGGGAAACTGGCCCAGCACAGATTCCCAATCATGTTTGTTATAACAGTCCTCTTCTTTCCTGAACTATTTGCTCCTTTCTGGTTAATTCTGACCCCTATTAGAAAAGGAAGTGCTGTCTTTAAAGGCCGATTACTTATTTTTCAGCCTCTGTGACAGTCACAGTAAAGCTATCCAGAATCAAAAGCAAAACACATACTTTCTGTAATGATCTCTTCCTTCTAATATACATTTCACAATTGTGCTGTTAAGCACTTTATTTTCCTGATGATCAATTTCTTTCCAAACATTTAAGTGCTTTTTTTTTTCCCTTTCGTCTTACAAGATGAAAGGAGCTCATTGTCTCCCTGGCAGCATTCTCACAGGGAATTAATTTTTGTTTTTCTAATAATGACCTCAAACCGTTATTGAGGTGTAAGTGATCTCCATAATGCATTCTCATCTTCTGACACTGATATTTGCAGGGTTGATTACAACGCATCTGATTTCTGGAGATCTTATCTGGCCATATAAGCTAAATTACACCAATCTGGAAAAGCATGTTTCTTCCTCTTCCTCCACATGGAAACGTAAAAAATTATCTGGCACACCATGGCACTCTACAAAGAGGCTGGATAAATTTAGGAGCAGATGGATGACACTGCAACTTTCATAGCAAAGCAGAGCATAGGTAAGATTAAACTAGCAACTGTCTAAAGAGGAAGTAACTTAACAGTTGGGTCTAAACCACATGAAACTCCAGTTTATCCAGGAGTTTTACCTAAAGGTGTTTGGACCTTCACAAATCCAAGTTCCATTAGCATGCACAGCACCTCTTGATTTCACATGCTATCTCTTTATAATGCAGAGCCTAAGCATCAGTTCTGGTGATCTTCCTCAGTAATTAAAAGCAAACAGCAACATTACTTGTAGTTCTCAAATGCTGACCCTGTTTTTCAGGAACTGTATGATCCATTCTACAAACAAGGGAGCTGAGGAACAGAAACCACATAGGCTGATTCTTCTTAAGTAGCTACTCATTTAAAACCCAAGAACTTTACATAATCTAAAAGGACACCCTTTACAATCCCTTTTGTACTCAACAGAGGACAATCTCCAACAGATAATTACATTCCATTCTAAAATATATTGAGGGAAGCATGCTTTGATCATGCTTAAGTCCTTTCCACTGACAGTCCCATTCTCCATTTGACTCTGGGCAGACATCATCTGAGATGCCCAGAGACTGGTGCCATGAGCTAAATGGTGCCTAAGAGCTGCAATGTCAGCCATGGGAAAGCTTACTTCAGGGGAAAGTTGAGCTTGACCACCCAGAATTAAACTTCTCTGGCCTCATCTACATGGATATTGATGACATCTGAGCTATTTCCCCATGGCTCACATGACAGACAAGAGATGGCCAATACAGCAGTGCTGTCAGCTTGTTTTGGGGTAACTAACAGTGGTCAGATGAAACACATCCTAAATACATCACTCAGTCTTCATTGAGAGCAATGGAAACCTTGGGGGAGAGGCCTTAACTGAAATGTCTTAACTGTCCTTCTAATGCACAAGACCTGAGTATGCAGAATAATGATACATTCAAATCAAAGCTAGGATTAGCACTTATAAGACTTCTATACCCATGAACACAGCACACTTCCTGCCTATTTCAAGGACAAATTTAGATAATCAGATCATGTAACCAAGGCACATCTCCTAGGATCTGCCTCTTCCAGACTAATCGTGTGGACCCAACCTACAGCCCTGAACCAGAACACTCCCCACAAGCACAATGAGCTGCCACTGAAAGAAGAGACCACAAAGTTCAGAGCTGTCGCATGCACAGCTGAACAGTTCTCATTGTGTACGAGCCCTTCTGTGCCTCTATGAAACTTTAATTGGCTTGTTCTCATCCTGTTGTTAACCATCCAGCCGGTCTTGCGTATGTAACTGTTTTAAATATTTGGACTAAAAATGATGTGTATTTTGTATCCTTGCCCACTCCAAATGGTAGCTTAGAGTTTAAAAATAAAGAATTAGAGAGTGATGGGGAGTGTGAGACAACTCAATACAATGGAATACAAATTGTTTTGTAGGAACAATAGATAGGAAAAGCCATTGCAAGATAAAAAGATCTCCATCTGAAACCTTACTTTCAATAGCCACCTCTTAAAATTCCACAAGAGTGTTTGCTTGCCTTCTCCCCAGCCTCTTGACATATGGCTTCATGTCTGAGCTGAAGGATGTTAAGAAATCTTAGCAAACTAGTCTGCCTAGTAACCAGCAAGCTTGAAAACAAACATTTTGGCAAAGATTATTTCAGCACAATTGTATGCAGAAGTTACCAGGCACTTCTGAAACTCACAGATACTTCTGCTAGAAGAATTGCCACACACTTTCCACACGTGCAAGCCTCAGTCCTGTTTATTAAAATCTCAGTTCAAAAATAGATTTTTCCTTTCAGAGTTGGTTCATGAGCAATTTCTCCATAGTTTAAGGTGCTGTGTTGGGACTACTGACAAAACAGGTGCAGCATCAGCAAGTCTTTCTTCCACTAAACCTACGTGCCTCTGCTCTGATTCTGAAGGAGCATTTTCATGTCACAGAGTTACAACGGGACTGGCAAAAAGGCAATTCCCCAAGTGATCTAAGCAATCAGAAGCTTGCACCAGCTTCCACCAAAAGACAATGTCAGGAGGGAAGACCCTCCAGCATGGCAGCCCTGCACCAAAGCATCTGAGCCCATTTGAGAATCACAGAAAAAAGACAGATCTCAACACTGAGGGAGGCGAGTCTGTTCCATGGAAGCCATCAGTCACTGAGATCTCTTTCACATAATCCATAAAAGACATAGATTCCTACTCATAAGGCGATGAAGACTGAAGACTTCTGTGTCTGCCTGTGCAAGCTGGCTACTGATTGTCACTTGACTCATCAAAGCTGTGATAAACTGCCCAGGGCTTCAGCTCACAGCAGTAACATTTGCCCATGCAGGGCTACACATGCCTTTGTTTTCATCTCTTCTTCTCCAGTGTGCAGCAGTACAAAAGAAACCATCTCAGTGTTCCAACCAGTTCACAAACACCAACAAAAGTACACTGTTGCATATGGGTGGCCTTCTGTGTTGGAAAACTTTGGCAGAAACAACCCGACAGCAACTCTGATTTCCTTTATCTGAAGTGTAATCACAGCACATCGTAGCCCCATAACACAAAGAGGGGTTTCCTAGGAGATGGCTGCCACGCTCCCTACCTATTTCTAAAAATGAATTTTCTGAGAACTCATTTCCATTGCAGGCTGACATGTTACACACAGACCACGCTCCTCAGTCATTGCATGGGGCCAGGCATCCCAGATCAGACCACAGAGCAGGTCCCAGCAACACCAAACCTACCCAGTGAGATGGATGAGGGTGGGGAAAGGGGAACATAGCTCTGCAAACCTGACACAAATAAATTCAGTGCTTCTTTGGAAGCTGTTTTGTAACTATGAAGATGAATCAAGAGAAAGAGGTATGTTACTCTCCCAGGTGACACTCTCACCAGTGGGTGAAAGTCCTCCTGAGGGTTCACACAAGAGCACTGCAGAGTGGTGAGAAATAGTGGGATAAAAAGAATTTCTCTCCCACTGTAGTGTAAAGATTATCTGGGAGCCAATTCCCCATGCAGGTTAAAAGATTATTAAAAAAAAAAAAAAAAAGGAAATCCAGAAATATGGTCTGCAGGGACAATTCTGGTTACCATCCTTGAAAGGGCTTTCCAGGGAAGGAAGGATGAACACCTGATCCTGCCAGTACATGCACAAATTGTTCCTTGGGGTCATTTTAGGAATAGATCAAAATGAAACAGTGCTTCTCCCCAGTATGATCAGATGGGAGATGAACTATGAGTAAATAAGCTTTGAGCCCTTTAAAACATGACTGGCTGAGAGGATATATGTGAAACTGTCAAAGTAGCAGGAAAAGCATGATACTTCCTTGGGGAAAACAGTTTTGCTTTCTACTATGACGAAGAATCTAATTTGATTCTAAATTTTTTTTAGAGCCCTTTCCCCATCAAAATATTTCCATTTCCAAGCAATCCATAAGTCATTCCAAGCAAATGGAGACTTGAGGATCTAAATTGTGAAGTCACTTATTGTTCATGAAAAATCCTTTTTCATAGAACCAAAGAACCATAGAATGGCTTAGGTTGGAAGGAACCTTAAAGATCATTAAACTCCAACCCCCCCCACCAGCTCAGGCTGCCCAGGGCCCTTCCAACCTGGCCTTGAACACTTTCAGGGATGGGGCATCCACAACTTCTCTGGGCAGAGCTTTACCTGGTTAAAGGAAGACATGATAAACTCTCAACAGGGTCTGACCAGTCCAAGCTATTTTTTATTTTTATTTTTTTTCCCAGTAACAGCCAGTAACAGATATAGTGTAAGAAATGGAGCTCATGTAGCTGAAAAGCCTTCCTCCAGTATATCTCCCAAACTTCCAGCTGTCAGCAATCGAGAAAAGGAATCTCTTTTCAAGCAACAGTTGCACTGACCCATAATGTACTAGCTACCTAAATTCTACTGCTCTGTATAATTCATTTTATTGAGCCTTCATCTACACCTCGAATTTCACAGCTTCCTGTAGATTGAGCTTTGTTGTTTGGGCACAGATTATAGGAGAAAACAGTTCTTCTCATTTGTTCATTTTATATTTGCTGCCAAATACTTTCCGTAACTCCCTCTTAGAGAACATTTTAAAGATGTTAAGCAGCAAACTGCTCTCCCATGTCATGTAGTGGGTGTTTTATCACAAAAATACTGAACAGTTTTAAAACCAAGGCTAGAGATCTGTTCTAAAAACGATCAACAAAGAAAAGGGTTTGCAGAACTGGATTCCCCTTTGCTTTTCAAGGCAAGAAACTTGACATACTGTTGGACATACATGAAATAAAACCCAAACTCTTCAGAAAGAAGTGCTATATCTTTGTGCTAAATCTTCAGTGCAGTGTTTTATTTGGAAAGGAGAACTATAAAAATGAGGAAACTTGTTAGCAAGAAGGAAGAAGCTCTTAGGAGGCAGAGACAGAGAGTTAACACTTGCAGGAGGCATAAGGGCTGTTTCAAAACAACACTCAAAGTTCAGAACAAATCTACACCGTGTAAAAAAAAAAACGAAAACACAACTTGAGAAACAGAGAAGACTGACAGACAAAGCATCTGGGCAAGAGGAACTATGAGAAAACAGCATCCTCAAAATCAGAAATTGTGTCCAAATGAGCAAATGGAACAGATTCTAAGTTCCAGTGGGCATAGTCTAAAAACATCAAAAGGCAGAAAAAAAACATTTGAACAGTAAGTTGCGAGAGGCAGAAAATTCAGTAAAGACTTTCTTGCACAAATCAGAAGGCAGAACTGTACCAAATGTTGTACTGAGGGACGTGGTTTAGTGGGGAAATATTAGTGGTAGGTTGCCAGTTGGACTGGATGATGATCTTGGAGGTCTTTCCCTGTGATTCTGTCACTGGTGGATGAGGATGCAATCAAACGTAAGAAGCATGAAATAACCCACATGACAGCAGCAAAACAAATGACTTTTGGGCTGAATCTGTGCACATTGCAGAGAGATTTGGGGAGGTTCTTATGCTGGAGACTTTCTTAACAGTGTTGGTAGAAGGGGTTATAGTCTGGACTGATCCAACCATTCTAGTGAGACTTATGGGTAACAGTATTGCAGCTCTAATCTCAGGACTACATTTCTTGATTAAAGCATTAGGGGTACTCAAAAATAAATAATAGCTTATGTGATACAACTTTCAAAAGGCAGTTCAAAGCAACAATTCAGGGAACTCCAGATTAGTAAATTTGGTGTCAGCAGGTAAGCAAAAGCTATAATGAAGAACATCCCTCTAGAAAAGGACAGAACTACTGAACATCTGGAACAGCATGACATACTGAGGAAAAGGACCTTTGAAAAAGCAATGCAGTGAAGCACTCTGGAGGAGTCAACATATATGCAGATGAAATCATGTTGATGTATTGCTTATATTTGAAGGAGTGCACCAACATAAGCTCACTGAGCAGCTTAGCTGTTATTGGACAGGAAAAGCTTGTTGCATGGATAAAGAACAGGTGAAAAGACAGAAAAGAGCAATGAACAAACAGTAAATCCATTAAATATTAAGTGTTAAGGATGGCTAAGAAAGCAGCTCACCAGCCCAAAAGCTGAATGTTTTTGTGGGACGTGGCAGAATCAGGGCAGGAGACAGCACTGACTGCAGATATGAAACAGCTCTGTTACTAGAGATTAGTGAAGGAATTGGAACTCTTCAGCTTCTTCAGGAAGAGACAACTGACTGAATGCTAAAGGCATACTCACAGCATTATAACAATCTCATTACTGTTAAATGCTGACCTATACTTTTCACCCCACACATCTGTCACTGGCTGCAGGGATGGGACACCAGAAGAGCTGCATTTTTGCCCTGACCTTGTACAGTTGCTCCTGTGGTCTATGACTGTGGTAGAGTCAGCAGCAGCACACGTAACAAATGGGCATGTAGAATACTGGGGAGTCAAGTTCAGCATTGACACCAATATAAGAACGTCTTTAGGGTTAACTGATAGCAAAAGCAAGGAGAAGAACATGTTCAATTCCAATGAGATCACTTCCACCTAAGAAGCCTAGTCTGGATGTCTAGTAATAAATACCACCTCTGACTTCAGGGGAATTATCAGAGCAGAAAATTACCACAAGATGTCCAGAGAGAACACAGCTTTGCAAGTCTATCACATACCTGGGGAGGAAAGGGCCTTTGTGATCTTATTAGACTGATCTCTCTGGAATAAATACAACCTCTGTCTTTCTCTAATCTGTCTTTAAAAGAATCACATGTTGCATCTTTTACTGCCAGTGCAGATAACAGGGGTCTCATTGCAGCATTAAAGGAGACATGACACTAATTAAAATAAAGGTCACATCCCAAGACTTAGTTACAATATCCTAAATGACAAACAGCAATTCTCCTTTGTGTTCCTTCAGTTAGAATAGCCCAAAACTTCGATATTGCTCATGCATTAATCCTTGCAACATCTCTACAGGATTAGGCAGCTCTGTCACTGGCACGAAATGCATGGGAAATTGGGCAGAGAGGGAATAAAACAGACAAACCCCAGATTCTCTTGGTACAACATCCACTACTTAACTGGAAGAGCATCTTACATTCTACCAGATGGCAGCAGACCTGCTTTCACCATAGACCACTTAACTCTCCCTTCCTCCTGTATTACAGGCTGCTGTCCCAAAATCACACCATTCAAAGTATGGGCAAAAGCACAGTTCTTCCCTCGAAGAGCAATCCAATAAAAATCTTGCTGTCTCTACCATCTTGACATGAAAACCTAAAATTTCAGAAGTGTTTCTTGCTTTCTACATCACACATTACTACACGTGCAGTAAGCCAGACACATTGTCAACTCACTAAGTCGGACAGTTAAATAAACTTTCTTATTGGGTCCCATGCCTGAGAGACAATCCAGTTTCCTAACTTTAGCAGTGTAAATAAACTACAGGTGAGCTGCCATCAGAGGTTTTATAAGGAAGCAAATCTTTTCACTTTGTTGACAAAAGCTTCAGAGTGGCTTTTATTACACTTGAACATGAGCAGGTGTTCATATTTAACTTGTTTTTGCGGGACTTTTTTAATTCTGAGATGCATATAGTGATTGAGAATTACTGTTTATTCATTTTTGTGTAATAGGAGAAGCATTTCATCTGTCTCATCCATATTTAATAGCTCCAGGCACAACAACCACAAAAGGTCTACTTTTCTCCCACTAGGGAAAAACATTATTATTACTAGTACCAGTACCATGACTACATCTGTATTCTGAAATTATTCATCTTCAGCTTTCTACACTATTTCTATGTTACCTGTAAGCAAGATCCTTTCCCAGTGCTTATCCACGTAACCATGCTGATGCAGCTGTATGAATCTGTGGTATGTTGAGTCACACTGGCTGAAGACAGAGCCAGTTGAAATCTCCTCAGCAATGTAAGTCAAATGATTAAATTTTTCTGCCCTCAGGATGGGCAGGGGCCCCTTGGAAGGCCCTGGGGGCGTTCAAGAAAAGGGTAGATGTGGCACTGAAGGACATAGTTTAGTGGGCATGGTGGGGATGGTTTGATGGTTGGACTAAATGACAATAGAGATCTTTTCCAATCTAAATGATTCTATGTTTCTATGAAAGCTACACATTCACCACTCCTGCTGTTATGAGGAAGGTGGCATAGAAAGGTATCTGCCGACCTTGCCCACTCCCTTCTCCAGAATGAGCTCAATCGTGTGCATTTTCACACTTCCTATTCTTGATACACATAAAGTAGGTGGTGGGGTCAGAAACAGATCCTGATCCATATTTCACCCATGCCTAGAGCAGACCCTTGCTAACACCATCTAGCCCAACCATTGACTCAATCCCCGTCATGCACACTAATCACGTCCCTCAGTGCCACATCCATCCTTTCCTTGAATACCTCCAGGGATAGTGACCCCACCATCTCCCTGGGCAGTCTGTGCCAATGCCTTCTCTCAGAAAGATCAGAACCTATGATGCACTTGTTTCCAGCATCTACCATGCCATCCCCATCCCAGCAGCCTCCCACGTGACTCCATGCAATCACACCTCTAATTGTACCACAATGCTGCTCTCTCTGGGACGGCACGCTGCTGTTTAATTTATAAACATCAATTTGGAAACATAATGCAGTGAAAAATTACCCACATCAGACAAAGAGCAGTTCTCAGTTATGAATAGGTAAGAAGGTAACAAAAATAACTAAGTACAAAACAAAGAAAGAGAGTGGAGGAATGCAGGCAACCCTTTAATGCAACCTTTCCAAATGTTACACACAATTGATTTTCATCCATTTAAATGGAAGGGAATGGGTAACTGTGTGGCAGGTGTAATATCAGATAGGACATCACAGAGACTGTTCCTGTCTGGGAACTTATTTAATATTTAAGTCTCAATTAACAAATAGAATTAAGTTGACATTTAAAAATCTAAACAAAACACTTGAAGCTCTTTAAAAAGCTTCTCTAAAAGCTATTTTTTACTCTATGAACCTGTTCATTTTTTGCATTTGTAATAACACTTTGTTTTGCCCATCTACCGTGGAAAATATTCAGTGCTGCCTGTGGGTGAGGAGTCACTACTCTGGGCCAAATCAAAGGGCGGTCCAGGAAACATCCCCTGGCTCTTAACAAACATTAGCATTAAAGAAAAAATAATAATAATAAAAAGAAAGAAAATATGTAAAGACCCTTCACCTGATTCACTCTCCTGGTTTCCCACAGTCAGCCAAGCAATCTGCTATGTCTCTGCAGAGACAAGCAGTGCAAGAGAGCAGGCCTCTTCTTCCTGGTAACTAGTGATAGAACAAGAGGTAATGGCCTCAAGTTGTACCAGGGGAGGTTCAGGAAGGATATCAGGAAATATTTCTTCTCATAAAGAGCATTGGAAGGCATTGGCTCAGCTGCCTAGGGAGGTGGTGGAGTCACCATCCCTAGGGGTGTTCAAGGAAAGGGCAGATGCAGCACTGAGAAACATGCTTAGTGGGCATGGTGGGGATGGATCAATGGTTGGATCAAGTGACCAGAGTGGTCTTTGCCAACCTTAATGATTCTAAGAGCAGGCTTCAGGTGGTGTCAGCTGCAGCCTGTTGACGTTATAGGCTTGTTCTATTTTCTGTCTATTTTCTATCCCCCTCTGCTCTCTTACAAGTTTTCTGATCCCCAGTATATAAGACATCCATTGAGAAGGTGGGTTTAGTTCAGCTAGGGCTGTGCCATGCTATGTCACTAGCTTGTGTCTACATCAGAGGAATTGTAAAAGCATCACTGCAGGGCTATGACAGAGAATGTCAGACTTGGGAAAGCTTCTTCTGGCATGTTACATAGATACTGGTTTGTTCCTTCAAGATGGACCATTCTATTCTTTGAAAACCTTTGGGTTGATCTAATCCCTACTAACATACTGCTTTACATTGTGTCAGGGAACAAAGTGTAGAACGTGCTTGCACCACAAATAATTGACTTGGCTGACTCCATTGCTTCAAGTTCTTCCAGGTTTTCATAGAATCATAAAATGGCTTAGGTTGGAAGGGACCTTAAAGATCATTTAGCTCCAACACCCTGCCATGGGCAGGGCTGACAACTACTGGATGATTTTTGTCTGTGTGCAAGCAATGCCAGTGTGCATGCTGGAGAGCTTGTTTTCCATATGTTGTCATACCAAAACAGTCTTCTCATTGATGTCACCTCATGATCAGTGAACCCAACTTCAAGCCCAAGCTCTGTATTCCAACATCAGCAGGAGGCTCATTAATTATCTAGCATGGGAAGCTCCAGCATGAATTCAAAGTGCTTCCATGGAGGCAGGACTTGAGAGAACATCCAACATCTTAACCATCCCCTAAAACTGATCAAGAGTGGGACACAAAAGCACACCGAAGGTGGAAGGTGTCTCTAACCACAGAAGGGGGTTAAAATCAGATGATCTTTCAGAACCTCTCCAACCCACACCATTATGTGGTTCTATGATTTTCCCTGCATCAAAGGCTCAGGGCAAAGTTCCTAATTTCATCTGCTTCTGGGGAGTCAAGTTCAAGTTCCCACACTGATTCTTGCTGTGAAGGAAAGACATTTCTTATTTTTTTCATCCCCTTTCTGTATGTGATTAGAGATGGGCCCAGGAGACCAGGGTCTGCTGGTGAGAATTTCCCCTTTGATCAACTGAGAGAACTGTGAGAGTTTGTGCTTAAAGCCCTGCAGTCCAGCACATCCTCATTAGAGATAATCCTAAAATCCATGGTTTGAATGAAAATGTGAGCTTTTCAAGTACTTGGAAGGAGAACAGGGGAGTTTCTTGTTTTAGTAACACTGTTTAACCTGTCATATTTCATACCAACAACTGAGGTCAGGTTCTGCTTTTTTTCCCCCTTATTTCCAGATGAAGAAAGTAGAAAGAGTAGTTTTAAAAAAGGGACAAAATCTCCAGTGGGACATAGGTCAAATTCAGTTTGTTGCCTATGTTTCCCATGGGAAAATTTGCCAAAGAAAATTTAAAGTAAATCCAAGAGGCAAATGTAATGATCTCTGTCTGATTCATTTTTTTTTCTGGCTATTTACAGGGCATAATTTCCTCATACAGGAGGAGAAAGAGAGATCATATATCTCTGAGTTCCATAGATCCATCAGTAAGGAATGTTTCACCAACTTTATTCATTTTCAGGCTCCCTTCCCTGATCTTTCTTCCTCTTACTGTATGGTTAGACTGCAGTGCCTCTCAATGCAGAGCTGCAGAGTTGACTCACTACAGCTCCTTTTTCTGCTCCCCGGTCTCAATGAATTATTTAAAAGGGCACTGCTAAGTTGGAGGGAAGATATCTTCAAAAATAAAATACTTTTTCTTTTCTAAGTTCCAAACGGCACCTTAAACTATATATTTCAGAGGGGGGAATGACAGAATTTGTAAGGGACTCATTTTCTTATCGTTAATAATGTCCTTGGTTTTTTTTCAGTCATATTTCAGGCCAGACAACATGAATTCATCATCAGCTTCTAGACAACTTCACTCTCTGCTTTTCATGCACTTGCAGTAACGACATTGCCAAGTCTCATGTGTTTATCCTCACAATATCTTTGGGTATTTGTAGGCTTTTTTGTTTGTTTGTTTGTTTGTTTTGCAAAATCCGAGCTTGTAAAGATGTGAGTAATGCTGTGGCTCAGCTTTCATTTTTATTTTGTTTTCTTTTGGTATCTGCTGGCCTTCGTAGTTACAGGGAACTGTTTGACCACATAGCTCAAATAAATCCTAAAGGCTCAAAACAAAGGATGCTATTGTATTTTTTTTTACATAATATTGTTAGTTTTATGAAGATTTTTGGACATAGACTCAAACTTGACTTGTCTAGAGGGTTAGCATTAGCATCCAATTTTCTTCCATGATGCAGCTCTTTACAGTGAAAACATAAGTACAAGATGTCCACAGCTTATGATCTGTCTCCTTTTCCTTTCCTTTTCACCCCAGGCTTCAGGAGATACCATCTGTCAAAGCAGTGCAAGCAACAATAGTAAGATCTTTCCCAACTGATTGCAGCCTTAAGCCATGTGTGTCCACTGCCAGAGCATCTAGATGATACCAGATAAGAAAAAATACATGAAATCTAACACAGTGTGTACAACAGTAAGTTCTCAGCAATTCTGTGCTATAAAATGAGCAAAACCACAGTACTGATATTCAATTCATTATCAATATTTGAAGAGCTCATTGAAATTCAAAGCCTTGGAAAAAGGTGGGGGTTCTGCCACCATCACTAATCCATCGGTGGTAAGAAAGATGCTTAATATGCATCGTGGCACTGTGCACTGGAAAAGACAGAGATTTCTAAAAGCTAACATGGATTGGTCAGTATATTTATGTAAAACTCTTGTAAGAATGTATGTGGTTAAAAGTACCTGACTTGAATTGAAACAAAAAAGACGGAAAGATGGAAAGACAGAAAGACAGACAAATGGAAGGGAGGGAGGGAGGGAGGGAGGGAGGGAGGGAGGGAGGGAGGGAGGGAGGGAGGGAGGGAGGGAGGGAGGGAGGGAGGAAGGGAGAGAGGGAAGCAGGAAGGCAGGAAGGCAGGAAGGCAGGAAGGCAGGAAGGCAGGAAGGCAGGAAGGAAGGAAGGAAGGAAACCAACTCAGAACACACTGTTAGAATTTCTGTTGAAATCTTGTTATAGAATCCAGCAGTGCATCACCTCTCCAACAGAGCAATTCTCACAAGACGTGGGGGTTTAAAAAAAAGAAAAAAAAAGAACACTGTTCTATCAACCTACCTCCAGGGCATCTTTACACAAAGGTTTTTATTCACCTTTCAGCTTGAAATATTGTTTTCAATACCTTACTGAAAGGTAAGGATATTAAATATACATTGTAGTGCAGTTAATTCCAAAATTGCTCCACAGTGCATGTTGGGCAATACCCAGGAAGACATCCAAGCATCCAAGTACTGCTTGCGCCAGACTTGACCCTGGCTGTGTAAGCAGGGCTAAAACATCAACCACATAGGACAGAAATTATTTTCTTCATTTCTACTGCAAAATTGATGCAGTAGAGAACAATCAACAAACACACACACAAAAAAAATCTTCAGGTTCTGTCTGCATCTACTTGAGAAAGTTTAAGCAATAATGTGGGGTCTGGAGATGGGAACAGGAAGAGGAGAGGAGAGAAGCTGTGTGTTTTAAAAAGCTTTGTTTCTTGGAAATATGAATTTCAAATTTAGTTGATAGGCAAACAGAAAACTCGCTGAAATCATTCGTGGAAACCTGATGCCAGTGCTACCCAAATGCCCCTGCTGAAAGAAATCACAGATCAACTGAGGTTCTCTCACAAAGCTTAGTGAGACAACATACCTCCTATGAGGACTAATCAAATGGTGCTCAACCAAAATGAGGGCTCTAACAGAACCAGCACTCAAGCATTTCAGACCTCAGAATAATGCTCTGTCCCTCTGTGAGATGTTTCAGTATGAGCAATATGGCAGAAAGGCTGAAGATACACAGTGAGGTTATTTCTTCCAAGATGTGGTTCACAGAGCGAACTGCAGATTTTACTCAGTTAAGACAATTAATCCCTGGAATTAATGTGAACCTACCACTGGGCTTTGGGGATGCTTGCCTCTCTAATGGGACATAGCAGCCTTCAGAAACAGACCAAGGGTTACAAAATGGTTGAAGTTGGGAAGGACTTCTTATGATCATCTAGTCCAACAACCATAATAAAGCAACCTGTTACAACAGGTTGTCCAAAATCATGTCCAGCTGGATTTCAAATGTCTTCACAGATGGAGACTTTCTAAGACCTCTGGGCAACCTGTTCCAATGTTTGACTACCCTCAAAATGTTTTCTCACCTTCAGATTAACAAAACAGTTGTTTTTTCCATGGAATTTATATCAGTCCTCCCTGTCACATGGACTAGACCAGCATGGACAAAATGATCTTTTCTGTAGAACTGGAAGAGTAAATAAAGTCTGCACTGAAGTCAGGGTCAAAATACTGACTTTGAAAGACCAAGATTTTCACCCAGTTCATATACCTTTAATTAATGCACACAATATGCAGTTGGTCTATTTGTTCACATCATTGGTCACAATTCATAGAATCATAGAATGGCTTGGGTTGGAATGGACAATATAATCATCAGGTTTCAACCCCTCTGCCACAGGCAGGTTTGCCAACTGCTAGATCAAGTATTACATCAGATTGCTCAGAGCTCCACATCCAACCTGGCCTTAAATACCTCAGGGACAGAGCATCCACAACCTCTCTGGGCTCTTAATTAGGATTTTAAGAGAACCATAGAACAACTTAGGTTGGAAGGGACTATAAATAGCATCCCACTCCAGCTCCCTTGCCATGGGCTGGTTGCCACCATCCAGATCAGGCTGTTCAGGGCCCCATCCAACCTGGCCTTGAACAACTCCAGGGACAGGGTATCCACTGCTCCTCTGGACAGTTAGTAATTTGGCATAACACAAGATGCATAGTTTGTTAAAAAACAAAAACCACCAACCAATCAACCAAGCAAACAAACCCATCTTCTCTAGAATGAGTGTCTTGTCCTGTCTTTCTACACATCCCTCTACCATATGTTGCCTGGTCTTATTATACTTGGTCCTTTTTAATTACAAGATCTGTACAATATAGGGATCTTCAATTTGATTTTTCTCCAGAATAGAATGTGAACTAAAGTTACTCACAAATTACAGAGGAAAACATACGAACATTAAGCACTTGAAAAATGGGTAGGCATACAAAATAAAATGATTCTTTAGAGAATGATTGGCTACTGACTGGATAAATCCTGTCATTGTTCAAGTTAATAAAACAAATCTCTTGACAGGTGTTAAGATAATTTTTAGCAACATTACAAAGGCGTCACTACAGCTAGTGTTATTAAAAGCTTGATTAGTTATGAGAACAGGCTTATAGGTCTAAATCAAAGCTGCTAACTGAAGCTGAGGGATAATTGATGTTAGTAACTAGCATAAAAAAACCTTTAATTCCAAAGAAAACTATAAAAGGAAGAGGACACACAGGCTTGAAGCTAAGATAATAAAAGTGACTCTCATGTGCTTTCTGGCCTAGCTGAAACTGAGACCCTTTCTATGCAAAGAGGATCCTGTGGCATATGCTCCAGTTGCAGAGAGATGGGACTGGTGCTGCTGTCCCCCATCAGCCGGGTGACAACAGCTGGCTCTGAGCCTGCTTCTACCTTGTTGCACTTGTAGAGTAAATCACAGATGTTTTAATGCATTTATTCTGCAACCTGTGGGTACAGCACTCTTGTATTCTGGGGAAGTAAGAGCTATGTTTTCTAGGTGCTATGGCATCAGAAATAAAATAGCACATAAAAAAACAGGCAACAACAAGAAGTAAATAAATAAGAAACAAGCATTGCCTGAACCATAGGCAGCACAGAGGAGTTCTGTGCATTATTTAGAAGCTGATTCTCTTTGCTTTTTTTATGAGTGAACTTTATTTCCTTCTTTTCAGACATTTAGATTTCTCCCCTTGGAGAATCCACTCTTAAAATGAAGTTTCACTTCCCATGGTTCTTAGGAACAGCCACAGGTGTGAACACACTGCAGAAGTGTGTTCACAGATGCGAATACCAAGCAGAAGCCAGGTCCTGGGCGTGCCCATGGTTGGAGCTGAAGGGGCTGTGACCAGGTTGTGTATTGGTTTATACTTGCCCCACTCTGAATAGATGAGCTGTGGTGTTTGTTTTGGAAAAATCATGAACCAATGAGACATTTCAGAAGTCTTTTTTACAATGCAGGACTCCATCTGAAGCTTATTGGACAGTATAAACCTACATGCTAGCAGCTATGCACAAAAGTCTAACCTGGTGGACCATCTAGCCATTCATGTGGCTGACAGCATAAGTTGGCCCCAGTTAATTTTAGAAGCCATGACACCTATATTATTCCCTCGTTTCTGTGAAGATGCATTACTCTAAAACACAAATGGAAAAACATGCTGATGTAATTTGAATTTGTACTGAGTGATATAATTAGTTACTTCTCAGTAAATGTTAAAAGATTTGGAGAATCACAGGTTTGCTCAGTCGTCAAAGGGAAACCACTGCTTCCTGTTACATCTCCAAAAATTACAGCAGCTAGCATTGCTTCCTAAACCCATTTGCTATGATTTAAATAGACAGATTAAATAATTAAGCAGAATTAGTAATAACATTAAATCTGAGCAGAATAAGGAACGACACGTGCTCTTTGCAGGTCATGTCTGCCCTGAACTCAGGATACCCACGACATCTAAAATCCATATGTAAGAGCACATGCATTGTACCTTGAGATATATTTCTCATATATTTTCATATATGGGAAAAAAAGCTAGTGAAAAAAAAGATGAGAGAGCCTATAAGTAACAGGCTAAAGAAGAGGCACAGGCAAACATATTTGTGATGCATCACATGGTGATGCACAAAGGAATGGGATTTTGGAAATGGAATTGCCATATCCTCAGGCAAACTGTAGAAAGCAACCACTAAATAAAAAAAAGCAGTATGTATGCAAAGCCCCCAGCTAGCAGATAAGGAACTGAAATGATCAAACCTGCTGGTTTGTGTACATCCCATTTCATAAAGAGCTGTTTAAGGAAGAGATAGCTGTACTTAGGTTTCACCAAACCACAATCATACGTATGATTCCTCCAGAATTATGAAAGTTCATTCTTCTTACAAAATACACCATATGTTTCAGAATTCACTTGTAATGAGATAACTAGGAAGGAAGAAATGCAAGCATGAGCGCGACTGCAAGGGACAGAATGAAGGAAAAGAAAGAAGCTACAAATGATGAACCTTAAACAAGGCAAACAGACTCAGGAAGTGGGGCTCATTCCGGGGAACACCATCTAGGTAAATGAACAGACAGAAATCAGAATGTCAGAAAGACAAAACACGAAATACTCCGTTTTCAATGTGTGGGAACATCTCAGCATGGCTAAAAAAAGTGATGCACTCATTAACAAATATAGATATACAGCCACAAAGAGTGGGTGCTCAGATCTCCTGCACAGCAGGTCATCAGACCTCTCCCCTGAATCAACCCCATGCTTTAAAAAAACATGTTCTTCAGGGCATTTGTGTCCAATGATGAGTGATCATGTCAGAATCGGTTTTCAGCTTCCTGTCTAGATTTGTCCAGCTTCAGCATCACATTAAGTTGCCTGGAAGATGTGCCTCCTGGACTGAAGAATCCTCTTCTATTTGTTGCACACCTCTGAAAAACTCTCGTGGAGTTCTCCAGACCTCATCTTGGACAAAGCATACAAGGAGATGGGACATGTCCTCCTGGAGGGGGTAGCTTTGCCCCACAGACACTCCCATCATCTGAAATTCAGTTAACAATCATGACTCCTTTATTCACATACGAATAAATGTAAACTGATGTCCTACCACAACATAGCCAAAGAGATCAGGAATTAAAAGATTTCATAATCATATATTGAAGATAAAGGGGAAAGCATCTATGGAAGTACTTGGTCAAGCTCAAGACCAATTAAGCACTCTACCTACAATCTTACACAACCTCAAAATTAAAAAAAGAGCTATTATAAGCAGACAGAATTAGTACAGTCCAGAAAAAAAGTCCAAAAAGAGTCCAGTGAAAGTCCAGAAAAACCTTGAAGTAATCACGATAATAATACAATTTCAGCAGATCACTGAAAGAATGGCTCATCACATCAGTACAATAAATAAATGTATTCAATAGTTGCACAAATCATTTGCTTTAAAACAAAACAAAACAAAAAACCTGTTTTAAAGGGCAGTGAGAGAAACAGTTCTAGTAAAAAATACTTCTTGTGTCAACATTCATAGAAATCTAACTTCATAAGCTGGTCTTCTTTCAGTTAACTTTACATGTCAGAAACCAGACTGTTGGCTGCCCAAAAGAGCAGAAGAGAATTCTGCGAAGTTGTTTCATGGGTGGTGTTTAATGTGTGTGTGTACACATTTATGTTGATCATAGGATCATAGGCTTTGGATCATAGAAGCTTTTGATATATGCATATAGAACAGCAGGGCTAGTTCTCGCAAAATTCAGTCATACTCACATTTTCATTTGGTTACAACAAAAAAATTAGTGCATCCTATTCACAGATGAGTTGTGACTGTCTAGATTTGTAGAAATTATGTTTACTTTAACAAGTGAGACTCAATCACTTCTTTTTCACAAAAGCATAAAAAATTAAAGTGATCAAGTAAAATCACTCCTCACCCATTTGACAATATACTTGTTACCAGCAGTTGGTAGGTAGCATGATTCCTACCTAGGCACATTCTCTCATCTGAACCCTAGGAAACTGCCCAAGTGCAAGCAACAAACCAGGTACACAAGAAAAAACATCTCTCTTTAACTTCTGCCTCAGTTCTTCTATCTGGAAAGCAGGACACTCAATGAAGACTATTTTAATTGGACTGTAGTAGAAATAGAAACTATTACTATTATTACTATTAACTCGCTTTAAACACTTTCTCATTGCCCGCCTTTATCATTTATCTGGTTTAGGATCTACTGTGTTTGTCGAAGGGTTAATTATAGTATAACTGAAACAAGTACTTTAATCTTACATTATGTCTAATTGTATTAACTTCAGATGTGTCCTGTAAGTATGACTTATGTTTTAAAAGATGTATAAGACTCTCTTCTATTGTCTCCTTTAATAAAATTTGGTCTCAGAGACTTTTTTCTTTTTAATTGATGTACTTAGTGCTCTGCGTGAATTTTCTCCTAGGAACTCTCCACTGGAACCCTTTAAGTCAACAATAATGAAGCATTAAATCAGTAAAACACTGCATAAAATGTAAAATACTAAATAAAAACATAATTATCAGTACTTTGATTTTCTCTCATGTTTCTTCCTTCTTACAGCTCAACATGGTTTTTGAAAGAAGGTAAATATTATTCCGTTTAATTGATGGAAAAAAACAGAGGCATAGACAGACCAAACATCCCATGTGAATACAGTCTACAGCAAATCCTAAATGTAACAGGGACAGTGAGTCCTGTTTCCTATGCAAGGGAAAGGAGTCAACCTGACCAGTGCTTGTGCTTGAACTGCTGCAGCTACAAACAGTCACAATGCAATAGAAGACTGATGGCTCAAAGCTACGTTCCATGAAGAAGTGCCTAGCACTGCCTAAATTAGATAGCTCTCCACCTTTCCCTTTCCCAGGTGTTAAAACAGACCTCAAGCTTTTACAAGTGCCCACTTAAAAACTCACTTTTATTTCTGCTTGTACAGTGCTTAGCACAGTGGGAGCGCAGGAGTGAAGATTGGTTCATGCCTGAGGTAATCAGGCTGCATGATAAAAGTAATAATATATACCAATTTCACCTTTTTAGCCCCTATCATCCACAGCACATCATTTCTCGAAGCTATTCAATAACTGTTAATAAGTGACAGACTCTTCAAGCCATTAAAATTATATAACTTTCAAATCTGACAGATTGAAGTATTGTTCTTCCCACCACCCTATTACTTTTAGTAACTACTTCCAAGCCAGCTGCCTATGTGGGCACAGTCAGAGATCAGTTCAGTTAAATAATTCTTCCAATACACTCCTTCAGAAATACTAACTCATCAAGACTTATCAGGGAAACATTTTTTGGTGGTGAATTTATGAGATCCTGGATGGATTTATGGAGACTGCAGACCTGAGATCTTCTCACACTCTTCCATCAGAGACATTTCATGGATAACGTTCAGAACATAACAGAGCTCAGGTATTTTCAACAAGATGGAGAAAACGTTTCCAGTATGGCACAGCAATATCAGATCTCAATGTTATCAAGCAGATCCAAAATTCACTTCACCTTGTGTACATGGTACGGATTACAAAGTGGCTTTAGTAGCTCAAGATGCTGTTGGCATCAACAAAAAGCAACATAGCCATTGAACAAGCATGAGGGAGATGCTGACAGCTCCAAGAAGAACAGCTCTATTTCACAACCCTTATCTCACCATAATTAATTTTGAAGCAAGTTATCGTTCTCTCTAACACTTCTGTACAACTCCCAGCTCAGATAATGCAACCTCGGGAGCCTACCAAGGGAAAAAGTTAAATAAGCTCTCCTAGGTCAAATTCCTCATAAGATGTGATTTGATTACATGGGAAAGATGCCCTGGTCTGTTAAAAAAAGCCTGTCTAGAGTTGTTCTAGCTGTTTCAATTCTAGTTTCTAAGTAGATCCTGCCAAATCAACATAAAGCCAACTCTGATGTCTTTACTCAACATTAGTAAAGAGACTAGTAGCAAAGCAAACTGACAACTCCAATCAATCCTGTCTTAACATCAATTTTCACACAGGATTCTGTTTTAGTCTGCTTTCAAAATGAATGTTGCTTAACTTCTATAATTCTATGTGCTTTAAAATTTGGAAGGAAACTCTGAAGCCTCACTGTAAGCCTTAGACCATATTCATCACATTGCTAGTGCTATGTTTTTCCAATTTACCATAACTTTCTGATGAATTGAGTGGGTATGCCAGATTCTTCAGGGACACAATTCCTATAAATTCATGTGCTTTTACCTACTATGCTATTCATTCCAGTGCCTTTGTCTCTCTGTCAGGCCTGTTGTGGCCCCCAGCAGTGATCAGTCTGTTTCAGGAGCTCCAAAATAACTTAAGGTCAGCTTTTAATTTAATTGCTATTAGTGCTGCTTTTTTTCATAGTTTCAAATAACTATTTCCAAGCTTGCAATAACAGAAGTTGGTGGAAGGAAGATAAAAACAGGAAGATAGGTAACAGCACAACTCAGAATGCTCACATGCTACACAAGATATGTACAAGTCCTGGTTCCACCACAGCTCTGATCACTCATCTTCCCAAGTCTGACCCTGTTAAAGACCTGGTTACCTGAAACTGGAAGCACTCATTGCTGCCAATTTTCATGGAAAAGCCAGGTGCTTGATTTAAGCCTGGTTTTCTTTTCACATGCACAGAAAACCAGAAACACAAATCAGAAGAAATCCCAGCAATTAATATTCAGCTTTGAAGAAGATACCAATGTTTCTCCATTACCAATAATCTGAACGTGATAAAAACATGAAGAATGGCTGCAGGAGCTGGGAAAACGGTGTCTCTTTTTCCTTTCTTTCCCACCAAGCAGTAGCTTGTATGGTACAGACAGAATGGACAAGGAGATAAATAATCATCCAAAGCTTTAAAAAGTTAATACCTCCTGTTTTAAAAAGCAGCATCTACAGTTAAAGGGGCTGTGTATCAAAAACCACTTATTGTCTATGGAAAAGTGAAAAAAAGCAACAATGTTAACCTGGCGTCCGATGACCCTTTTTATTTTCTACATTCCCACACATCAAACAAGTGCAAGCATGAATATCCAGCTTCCTGAAGTCATTATCTTAAACAGATTGTGCTCCGTCAGAATTAGCAAAGCACTCAGGGATGAGTGCAGCCAAGTCCCCAAAAATATCACAGATACAAGGGACATATGGGGCAAAGCCTTCTCTTTGCACGTAAATGAATACAGAAGGGAAAGAAAAAAAAAAGATGGTTTACATCCTTTTTCTCTCATCTTCTTTAAATAACCATGAACCAGAGAATAGAATTCAAATGTATATATATCCTCTTGTAAATAAATAAAAGTCAATGTGTTCTTATGCAAGATCTGTACTACGGAATTGCTTTCTTGGCCAACTTTCAGGCCTTATCAGTTTGGCAGAACCCTCTGATATACTTGGACATGTGGTCCAGCTGAAATATGCCATGGGATGCTGACAGTTCATTCAGTCCCAGTGTGTAAAGCTTTCTCCATGCCTCTGACACTCTACCAATGCCATCCTGTTGATGACAGACATCTGTCCTGTTGTCCTGGTTAAAAAAAAAAAAGTCCCATCTTCCAACACACCTCATTGGTACACTCAGTGGGAAAACTGAACCATCAAGGTTCACTGTGCTCACTCAGAAAAAAAGAATCCACAAAAAACAGCTGTGTGCATTTCTGTTAGATAATACTAGAGTTAGGAAATAGCATGGAGTAAAGAGTGGTCTGAGGAATTGAGACCTACAACTTAGTTCTGATTCACGTGTGTTTTGTTGAATGATGCTGACCCTGCTGGCTGTTTCCCCATATGCAGAACATGCATGAATGAACAGTTTCTTTCACAAACCCTTTGGAGATCAGGAAATGAAAAGAATTAGATAAAAGCTGTGCTGTTATTGAACTTTCCTGTTTTCCTTGATCTGAAATACCTTTCATTCACAAGTCATTACGTGATTTGACTTGGAGGGGAGAACTGTCTGAGCCTGTCTGCAGGATATAGCCCACAGGCACAATATCAGATATCAGCTTGTAAAAGAAAAAGTGGTTTCTGAGGGGATGTAAGTACAACAGAGAGATGTACTTTGTTAACACAAAACGCAGTAATATACCTCTGACTTGCAACTGAGAAAGTCTGCTGTGAGTGATCACTGTATAACCAGGAAGGTTATGCTCAGCATGGATCTTTTTTCCTCCCTCTTTCAAAAAATGAAACGCCATGCAGGGCCTCTTTGCATTGGAACTGGTGGATGCTCAGTGCTTAGGAAGAACATTGCCTTAAGCTGGAAATCACCATGCTGGGAAGTGAAGGATGGTCTTGTAGTTGAAAGACTCCACATCCCATTGGGTTACAGTCCCAGCAAGACCTCAGCAGTTTACCTTTAATCTGACATTCAAAGCTCTCTGGGACACTTTCACAGCTATTTACAACACTTGATCTTCATTTCATGTGTTCCTCCATGCACTCCTTTAATTTGGGTTCAGTTTGCAAGCAATACATACAAGCCTGCATGAGCATTAACAACTCTTGAGTAAAAATATCTCCTGTTCACTGTATTTCTGACAAGTACATCTATTTATGTTGTCCCTAGAAAGATGAAGAGTAATAGTAAGATACTGAATAATATGATTCATTTTCCTGTTATTAAACATAATTAAATGTTGGGCTACCCAAGAAGGGAAATGAATGCAACTATGAAATTAATCAGCAAAGCTTCTGAGGTAAATGGATAGGTAATTGCACAACAGCACTAACCCAAGCTTAAGAACAACTTTCACAAAACCTTATATGAAAAAACAGATACTTCTTGATAATTTTTCTCATTTCTAAACATTTAAACTACATAAAGAAGAAAAATGCTTGACTTTGAATGAACTTTTCTGGAAGAAAAAAAAAAAAAAGAAACAACAACAACAAAATCCAACCTAAAAACCGAGGTTTAGAAACCATTCATCATTTTTATTACCCAGCAGTGAAATAGTTTACCACCCTAAAGGGCTCTATGCCATGAGACAAAATTATCCTTAATATAACCCCAAATGAGAAACCAAACTCTGCAGAAACAAATTATGCTACATTCTTCTCTCTGCACAACCCCACATAAGTAGATTTCCCATTAGGGATTATGTTTGTATACGGGCACAGGGTGCTGGCTGCCACGAGAGCAGCACATGCAAACCCCATCAGCACCTCCTGGCACGCAAAAAGAGACACCAGAGCCTGGATTACTGCAGATGGTTATGCAGGTTTGATATGGCTGTGGCCATTAGACATCAGCTTGCCTCCCGCTCTCTGCACAAAATGCCATTCTGGTGACATCCACCTCTGCAGAAGTGCTAGCACAGGGGGATTGAAAGCCCAAACAGAGAAGTGCCAGAGCACAGGGCTCCTGAGTGCACAGCTGCTATGTATCATCAGTCCTAGCTGTCCCAGGGCTTTCCACATCCATGCAAAGGAGGCAAAATTGGCTATTAAAAGTACAGGTCTCTGAGACTGCTACAAGCCAAAAAACTTTTTTTTTTTTTTTTTTTTCTTCCTACAAAATCTTGTGGCTAGGGCAGACCTGGGCTTTGCTTTCTTCTTAAAGCCACATCTCAGAGCTGATGATCCCCACATGCAGGACCCACTTCTCCGTGTCGTGCCAAAACTCCCTGTGGCTTTATTGCTGTTCTTTGTTCCCATCAGTCTTTCCCTTTAAAAGCATCATTTCCCATCACTGCAATATATCAGTCCCAAAACAAAGTTACAATAACTGATTACTAATGACAAGGCCCATGAGTGGGCCGGTTTCTTCGATCCTTCCCCTGAGGAAGGAAGCTCAGCTGGAGTCAAAAGAAAAATAGAAGCATTAAGGTTGGAAAAGGCCACTAACATTGTCTAGTCCAACAATCAACCCACCATGCCAAGCCCACTAACCTACGTCCCTTAGTGCCACATCTACACATTTCTTGAACACCTCCAGGGATGGTGACTCCACCACCTAGGAGAACTAGAAGAAACTCCATAGAGCACTATTAGTCACATCCAATCTCAGCTGGTACAACAGCAGCTGCAGAAAAGTTGAGATCTGAAGACAAACTTTTTTCTAGGTCGCAGTTTTTGGGGGCTGATCCAACACACAGTGTTGTTTAATCACACCCAGAAACATAGGACTTTCACAGAACGGCTCCATCCAGGAACCAGAGTACAGAGCACCCCTCAATCCTGCTCAGGTCTTATCTGTCTCAGCCAGGAATTGCCACTTCTTGGAGTGCAAGCACTCCACGTTGCAAGGCCAGTTAAATAAAAACAATATGGATAAGTGAAAATATTCTGGTGTGACAAGACACACCAACAGCAAACACTATCCTATGTTTATAAATATACAGACTGTCAACAGAAACAGATAGACGTCTATAATAAAACGATACGCTTCTGAATACTCATCAGCAAAACAATCATATAGAACACATACCTGGAAGATTATTTAAATCATTTCAAAATATTCCTCTGCTTTGTACCAAAGCCTTCAGCCATCTTTCCACTCTATCCTGTTATGGGCTTTACCATGTAGGGATTTTTGGCTACACCAGACTCATTTTCCACACAGTCAGCTTCCAAGCTCATTTCCCAGAGAAGATTTTCAGGTTGGAAGTGATACAGCCAGAAGTTATACCAGAGGAGGTTTAGGTTGGACATTAGGAGAAACTTTTTCTCTCAAAGGGTGGTCAGGCACTGGAATGGCTGCCCAGGGAGGTGGTGGAGTCGCCATCCCTGGTAGTGTTCAAGAGGTGCCTGGATGAGGAGCTGTGAGATATGGTTTAGTGCTTGTGGTACTGATAGGAATGGGAGGGTGGTTGGACTAGATGATCTTGCAGGTCATTTCCAACCTTGTGATTCTGTGATTCTGTGATTCTGTGATTTCTTGAGCAACTCCAGCCCAAGCAGCATATCTCCTTTGCTCTCTCATGCCCTGCAAATTGTAAAGCTGGGGCTGTTACTGATTATTCTATAAGCAGCCAAGCTCTGGCACTGCAATATATCTTTACATCCATGTGTCATACTCTGGGTGACTAGAAAAAAATCATAGAATCATTAAGGTTGGAAAAGACTGCTAAGATCATCCAGTCTAACTGCCAGCGCATCTCCACCAAGCCCACTTACCCATGTCCCTCAGTGCCACACCTACCTTTTCCTGAACACCTCCAGGGACTCTTACGATGACAGTGCTACCATGGCAGTGAACCTGCCTCAAGAACAATACCTGTAGGCTTCCAGATCATTCCTAAATGATAGCTCAGGGAGAGAAGGAAAAGACAGATGCAAGTGGGCAGTTTACAACTGCTGGTGCTCAGCCATAGGTTTTGTTCATAGGTTTTGTTGGAATGGAGAATATGCGGGATGCCTAATTGTCATGAAATAGATGCAGTGGGGCTTAGGTTAAGGCTCAAGAGAGATGGATTTGCTCCACACCATTCTCCTGTGTTGTTGTTTCAGGAAGGAAGAAGTACTTCTCAGTTACTCAACTGAATATTGACAAAATTGACAAATCCTGAGCCTTAAAAGATCAGAAGCCAAGCAGTGAATAGAAAGATCTCAACAGTATTATTTACCCATACCTGTGATTTGAATTTTCCTGAAGAGTCCTGTGTTAACTAAAAATCATTATTTCTTCCCCTTCTCCCCAGTAAAAACAATCCCTAAGGGAGGAAGTGAGAACTCTGAATTTTGCAGTCATTGGCACTTCACAGTGAAGCTGCACACACAGAATGAGCATCAGAAGAGATATTTAGAGGTGATTCTTACCAAGCATTGAAATCTCTTTTTAAAATAACCCAGAAAGACTTTTCTGGGACACTTTTTGTGAACAAGGCCCTGTTCTGGCTATCTGAAGCTCTGCACTTAAAAATCACTGTTCACCCTGAAACACTTCCCAAACTATAGCACTTAGTGCTTAAAGTGCAAGACAAGTGGAATAGGGGTGACTAAGTATCAGAGTGATCCAAGAAACACAGTCTAACCTTTTATATCACCTCAAATGTCTTCTGAAGTTTCTGGCAAAAATTTTATCACACCACAGGGCATGCCTAGAGTAGCCACCAGCTCAGCTGTCCCAAAACTGTGTTCCTTGACTTCAGCATTAGGCTGTGTGGGATTGTTATTAGAGACTACCTCAAGATTAATCTTACAAGGGGCTGCAGACCACTGAAAATACTCAGATGAATTACTGGCTGAGAAGAGTGGCTGCCCAGAGAGGCTGGGCAGCCTGCAGCCTCTAAGACTCAACTGGAGCAAGTCTTGAAGCAAACCATCCTGACCTCAGAATTGATCCTGGTGCAAGCAGGAGGTTGGATGAGAGACGAGGGCTCTTCCCACCTGTGCTGCCCATGATAATTGGTTGAAATTCGGTTCTTTCAAGTGAAGATATCTACAGGTGGGAATTTAGACTATGTTGTGGAGAAAGAGATACTCCAAGAATCAGTCCATCGCATCTTAAGAAAGGACAGTGGAATCAGCCATGGAGAGTGCCCCTCTTTCCCCACTGGCCACATCAATATGACTAGTTTAGGTTCAGACAACTCCCCAAGATTTCTACAGTAGGTGAAATAACATTACCAGAGCACTCACAACACAAGACTGGAGAGATTCTCACCCCACTCTGAGAAGTTTCCTAAGCACCACAAAAGTTGTGCTACATTCTTAATCCCTCTTTCTGAAATGGAAATGCTTGAGCACCAGTGAGGGAGCTTACCTGGCAACCTGGATGGAAGGGATACTGCTCCTAGTCCCTAATGTGTGGATTACCTTCCTTTGTTTGTTTTTATTTGCATCCGGTGAATATCTAATACAAAATTCATAAACAGAAGGGGCCAGATTTGCTCCCACTGCATTTCACCTGGTTCATTATTTATACACAGGTCTGCCTTTCCTCACATCAATAACTTCCATTCACATAAGCAGCTCTTCTGAAGGAAGGATTTACATGAGAATCAGCCTAGTGGGGACAGGAGCCTAAAATAGTAAATGTCCACTTCAGGGACATTTCTGCCCAGGTGCTTTATGAAGTATCACAAGTGCTACAGAAACAAGTGGATAATTACACTATGTGGCAACTCCTGGGATACAGGGTGGGAAAACAGAGGCTGGGAAACCTGTTTTCTCCATCTGCTTTTGGCAATCAGTTACTGTGTGAAGGAGCATTTACTTATCTACCTTCTGCCTATTATGACTGCAAGCTCTTCGGGTGGGGACAATCTCTTACTAGGAGAAAAGGAAAGAAAGGGAAAAAAGGAAAGGAAGAAAGAAAGGGAAGGGAAAGGAAGGGAAGGGAAGATGAAAGGGAAGGTGAAAGGAAGATGAAAGAAAGGCGAAAGGGAAAGCAGGAGGAAGGCAGGAAGGAGGAAAGGAAAAAACAGGAGGAAGGGAAGAATTGGTGGTAGGTGGATGGCTGAACTAGAAGATCATGGAGGTTTCTAGCCTTAATGATTCTATGATTCCAAGGAAACTAAAGAAGAGAAGATTAAGTATTATTCCAAGATACAGAATAAAAACAAGCCAAACTCCTGACAACCAACAGCATCACAAGTTGGCAAGATAAGAATCTGCTCAGCACACATTTTACTCTTTCAAGTCCCACATTTCTGTGTTGACAATATTTTCTAAACAACCGGCACTACTCCTTCCCCACTAAAAGATAACAACTGAATGCCAAAAATGATCTGCCTGTGCAAATGCTATGTATTTTTTCTTCCCCCCATCCTCTTCCTTCTCTGTTCATATATTTGTTCATTAGGCTTCAGCATAGAAAACTGGAAGTGTGCCATGTTGCCCTTCTAATATTTTATAGAGTACTGCATTTATTTGCAATTATATTCTCCCAGTAAAAAATAGGCCGTTTCAATAAATCTTCCTTCACTGAAATATTCTGTTCTAGCTAGCTGTTTACTGTAGAATTTTTGTAATAAATTATTCTCGCTTGTAGCATGAGCACTGTTGTTTTCGTAATACATTAAAAATGTGTATTCCTTCTGCAGAAGTACCTTCACAATCTACTCACCTTTCATTTTCTCCATACTTTACTGCAAACAGATGTCACTGAAGATAGCTGATAGACAGACTGCCCCATACACTGACCTAGCAGCTTGAATGAGCTTTGTGTCTGAAGACAATCCTTTACACTTCTCCAGAGAAAATACCATTCTTTTGGACTGAACACCAGCAGTGCAGCTACACTATCCCAGTCTGAGCATGTTTCCTCATTTACTGTTAGTTCATAGAATCATGGAACAGCTTGGGCTGGAAGGGACCTCATGGACCACCAAGCTCCATATCATCACCAACCTCCATACTTAATACTAGACCACATTGATGTCTCAGGCTAAGATGGTGGTCAGATGTAAGTCATAGGATGTTTAAGGTAATTTGTATAGCCTGTCTATTGCTGAAGCTCTACATAACACTCCGTGCGCCACCCATAATGGGAGAAGCAAAGCAAACTGTTTCTATCATTTTCAGATAGAAATAGGGAAGAATGGGAGAGAAATGGGACTCAGAGAGCTGGGGAACTTTAGCAGTAAGGATATTCACATTTGGGGGCTGAAAATTGTATATGTTGATAGTATGTATGCATGCTCCTAGATTTGCACTCTGAGAGTCTGGCTTTGAAAGTATTCATCCAGGCATCAGTTAAAAAAGTGCATTTTCACAAACAAAAGCCGTAAGTGGGCAAATGGAAGGTAACACAAGGACTTGTTTGCTTCATACTCAATAATTCAACCAAGTCTTTTGGCAAACTGGAGGAGCAGACACAATTTCAAAACTGCCCTCTGAAGGTAAGTTCTTAGAAACACAGAAGTTACAGGACTTCAGTAAGCCCTTTGTCATGGTTCCTGACAAAATCTCTCCAAATTGGAAAGAGATGGATTTAACAAGTGGACCATTTGATGCGCAAGGGACTGGTTGCAAGATTGTACCCAGAGAGTGGTAGTCAATGGACCAATGTCCAGATGGAGATAAGTGGAGACACTCAAGGTCAGGCTGGATGGGGCTCTGAGCAACCTGATCTATCTGTAGGCATCCTTATTCATTGCAGGGGAATTGGACAAGATGACCTTGAATGTCCCTTCCAACTCAAATGATTCTACGATTCTATATTCACTGAGTAACAATTTTATTTGCACCATCCCTCCTCCTCCCCAAAAACCCCACAGCACATTTTCTTTTAGCAGGAGCTGAGAAATGAAACGTGCCTGCTGACCACTGGGATCTCAGTCAGACCCATTCCAGTCACAGAGCACATCCAGACACTTTTGCTGCCTGGGTGTGCCCCCATGAAAAATGCTTTTACTTCATTGCAAAGTCTTAGTATGAGAAGGGTTCGTGCTAAGTCATACAAAGTTGTTAATGCAACGTTATTGCGTCCCCTTTCTAGTTGCCTTCTTTCAAAGTTTCCCTCATTTCTGGCTCAATCTTAAGTAACATACAAATTACAATCTTTAAAAATACTTTGTAATGCTTCTTGTTTTCTCCACCTTCATTGTTCAGTTCTTCCCAGTCTTCCCTACATGGGAGCCATCTCTGCCCCAGATAAATGCTTTGTGAATTGATTCTCTTTGTACCTAAAACTTTCCCTTGGCAGTAAGAAAATCCAGACCCCAACATCCTGTGACAACCAACTAGGATAAAACATACTGCTTTGCAGTATGGACTGTACAGGGAATGTGCTCCCTATCCAAGAGGAGATGAAAGGCTGAAACATGGCTCAACTCACGCTACAGACGCAAAACTTGTTCTCAGTTTGGCTCTTCTAGAGCATTTTCCTGTGTATCACAGAATCATTTTATAACAAAAAGACTGGTTTTAGATGCAATTAGTTGGCAACCAGAGGCTTAGGAAATTGAAATCACTGAACACTTGACGTGTAAGATCAATTCTGGGAACAGCATTCAGGGTTTACTAACGCTGTCTTAGATCTTGCTGCCTTCTTAAAAGCAGATACCTCCTTGGAAACAAAATAATAAGCTAAATCATAAGGTTCCTCTGTGCTGTGATAAAGGAAAAGGCCCTTCTCAGGAAAATCTTGGGGTTAATTTGTTACATAGATCTTCTCTGTTATGTTTTCTTTGGCAAAGGATCAGTGAGCTCATTAATTTCTATATCTAACTAAGTTTCCGTTTGGAAGTACTATAAAGCAGAAACAACCAGATGCTCATGCCAAAAAATAAACATTAAAGAGAATGATAACATAAATGGCCCTCTTTCAAATTGATTCAGATGCAACAGATCACAACAGACAATCTTAAAACCAAATGCTCTTAAAATAAAAGATGGAGACCTCCTTACACTCTGCTTCAAGTAAGTATTTAAGCTAATGAGACCTAGGAAATCAATGAGCAGATATTGAACTGCTTTCCAGCCAGGCTTTGGACAGATTCTGGTAAACAAACACAAACCTGAAAATAAATTAGTGGGGGAAAGCTTTCAGGAAATTACACATTTATAAGCAGAAAGGGGGGAAAAAAGGTGGAAAAAGGCACTGTAAAGGTTATCCAGGTGAAGAGATTGAACTTTTTTATTTTTTTATTTTTTTATTTTTTAAACATATTGGACAATTAGCTATGTTTGGATCAGGTTGGACATTAAGAAAAAAATTAAACAAAGCAAAAGTATTTCTGCTGGTGTTTCCAGACATCCATCACAATTCATGAGCACTTGATATATATGCAGTGACACAGATCAGAATTTATCTAATGAAAAAAAGCTATGTCAGAGAAGTTTTTCATCTAATTTGAAAAGAGATTAGGTAAGTTGCAGCAAGAAATTCCACGCTTTTAATTCACATCCCAAGAAAATCCTACATGCAACAGTCCTGATCTCTGGGAGGGATTCCCAGAGGATACAGGGATGAAAGTGGATGATGCATTCAACTAGGAGGGAAGAAGCAGAGGATCCAGGACTGGCCCCAATTCCTGCACTTTCAGAGGGCACTGGCCAGGGTAACATAGCCCCTTCTGTGCCATTCTGCTTTTCCCCCAAGCAGAAGTAACTTGTTTTCTGTGCCTCATTTGATGCCAGAGATCAGTTTGTCTCCAAACTGCTTGCCTGCTGGCCAGACTTGCTGTTCTGGTCTTTAATCAACTGCTGTTTTGCAGGCAGTTTTGGAGAATCAGATAGAGAACAAAGAGGCTACCAAAGCAACAATAAAAATGCAGATGGAGAAAACATTATAATGAATAATATTAGATTGGCCCTAAATTCAGAATTGGTGTCTCCACAGCTTATAAGAAGTCCGTTACTGTGTGCTTATTTCCAAGCTGTGAGGCATTCAATGTAACCCTTCCCATGACAAAATAAACATCCACAGAAAACAGCTACTTTAACACCAAGAATTTCCAGTAGCAGCAGGTGAAATCTCCTTTCACATAAAAAGGTGCTGCAGTGTTAGCAGACATTCATTTTGCTTGTGAGCTGGAAGGGCAGATCGGTACACGATACCCAAATGCATACTACTGTAACTTAGAAAAGGGAATCAGGTGGTTTCACAAGGAGATGAAAGTGTATTAATTTCTAAGTTCCTCAAGTGTTCCTCACACTTGAGGCCTCTAATAGCCACACTGATACTGGAAACACAGTAAGTTGGTGCTGTCACTGCCAAGTTTTACTTCCAACTTTGTTTTTTCATAGAACTACATGCAATTTAATTGCATCAGCCCAAATTTGCCCTTCATTGAACCATTAAAAATATATTTATATCAAAGCCATTTGTGTGGTGTGATGGATGAGCCAGCAGCAAGTGCAAAATCAACACACACCTGAGCTGATTGTGCAATGGAGATCCAACCCCATGCCATCACTACAACTGAATCATTTGCCAGGGCATAGGATGGGGCAGCTCACACAGCCACTGCCAGAATCCCCAATCTCATCACAGAAAAGATTTCCAAAACGGAAGGATAAGAATCCTAGGATCACTGTAGTTGGAAGGGACATTCAAGGTCATCTAGTCCAACTCCTCTGCAATGAACAGGGACACCTACATTTAGATCAGGTGCTCAGAGCCCCATCCAGACTGACCATCAGTGTCTCCAGGGATGGGGCATCCACCATCTCTCTGGGCAACCTGCTCCATTGCTTCACCACTCTTATCATTAAAAACTTCTTCCTTATATCCAATCTAAATCTCCTCTATTTCAGTTTGAGACCATTTCCCCTTATACTGTTACAAAACAGACTCTGCTGAAGAGTTTGTCTCCTTTCTTACGGCCTCCCAGCTTTAGATACTGAAGAGCTTGGCCACACACTTTCTTAAAAAAAAAAAAAAAAAAATCTTCAAGAAAGTTAAATGAAAGAAATTTTAAAATAAATAAATAAATAAATAAGAGAGTGACAGGATAAATTGTTTGCAGGACACAAGCCCAGTTTTATTGCCTGATTTTTGTTTTGGCAGCTGCATGTCCCAGGGATGCCTATTTAGAGACAGATTTTACTTAAAGCTTCTGTGCTGCTGAGTGAAGAAGAAACAGGAACAAAAACATGTCTCATAGACATGTACTGATTTAGAAACCCAGAGGAAGTGAACCTCTTTGTGCAGCTCCCAAGCTTGTGTTGCTTGATTTTGATTTCTTTTTAGGATTGGATTCATCATTTATCCTTTTAACTAAAGAAACACAATAAACACAATGTTGTGTTCTTTTTTTCAAGCAAGCAGTAAAAACAAATGTCAAAACTGTAAAACACTGAATATGTAAGCAAAGAGATCTTAGGTCAGGAGCAGATCACAGAACCACAGAATCACGGAATGGCCATGGTTGGAAGGGACCTCAAGGATCACGAATCTCCAACCCCCCTGCCACAGGCAGGGCCACCAACCTCCCCATTTAATACCAGACCAGGCTGCCCAGGGCCCCATCCAACCTGGCCTTGAACACCTCAAGGGACGGGGCATCCACAGCCTCTCTGGGCAGCCTGTTCCAGCACCTCACCACTCCCCTGACATCCAACCTAAATCTTCCCTCCCTTAACTTAAAAACATTTCCCCTTGCCCTGCAGTTATCTACCCTTTCAAAGAGTTGACTCCCCTCCTGTTTGTAGGCTCCCTTTAGGTACTGAAAGGCTGCAATGAGGTCACCCCACAGCCTTCTTTTCTCCAGGCTGAACAAGCCCAGCTCCCTCAGCCTGTCCTCATAAGGTAGGTGCTCCAGTCCCCTGATCATCTTCGTGGCTCTCCTCTGGATCCTCTCCAACAGCTCCCTGTCTTTTTTGTACTGGGGGCTTCACACTTGGATGCAGTATTCCAGATGGGGCCTCACAAGAGCAGAGTAGAGGGGTACAATCACTTCCCTGTCCCTGCTGGCCACCCCTCTTTTGATGGAGCCCAGGATACCATTTGCCTTCCGAGCTGCAAGGGTACACTTTCATCTATCAAGATTTTTAATCTATCAAGACCCCCGGGTCCTTCTCCACAGGGCTGCTCTCAAGGACTGCTCCTTCCAGTCTGTATGGATGCCTGGGATTCCTCCGTCCCAAGTGAAGAACCTTGCACTTTGCTGTGTTGAACCTCATCAGGGCCCACCTTTCTAGCCTCTTGAGGTCCCTCTGAATGGCATCCCTTCCTTCAAACATGTCGACCGCACCACTCAGCTTGATGTCTTCAGCAAACTTGCTGAGGGTGCACTCGATTCCGTAATGGATGTCATTGATAAAGATGTTAAAGATAACTCTGGGTTTGCAATTTTCTGGATAAAAGCTACATCATACAGGCAATATCCCAACCTTATCCCTGTGGCCATACACCATACGAGCTCCACTGAGGCAGTGTCCTCACCTGGGTGCATGGCAGCCATGCCTATTTCCCGGTAGCACCAGCTCTTCATTCGGGACATCTCTGTCACAGGGCCTGTTTCACTACCTCATATCCTCAGCTTCCTCATTGCAATCACCAGGGTCTGCGATGGCCATAAGTGGGTGATACCATCCAGTGAGAAAGACAGTAAAAACCTCTACCGACAAGAAAACATCATCAACAGTGACATAAACCTGCATCCTTCAATTATTTATGAACACAGACAGCCTTACTGCGTTCAGTAGAAGTGTTTATGGGCAGAAAATGGCTTCTTGAAGCACGACTCACCAAAACGCAGGACGTGGACTTTGCACCCCCAGTGAGCATTTTGAAGATCAAAGCAGCAGTGAGGCAGAGGGAGTCTGAGCCATACATTGTTTGCTTCATATACACTTATGTAGAATTATGTAATGTCATTAAATGGTGTAATTATGGAATCCAACCATGCGTTTTTGTGGTTGAAGTGAAAGTATGCTTACTAGTGCAATTGCATCTGAAAAATAGATCCTATGACTTATTACACCCATGGAGTGGCAAGTATGAAAAGCTTTATAGACTAATATTAAGAATGAATTATTTGTCTGATAATTTTCCTTCTTATTCAAAACACAGCAGTGTAAAAGATAATAGGCAGATCTCACATCTTCCTGTGCCTTCCATAGTGCCAGGATTATCACCAACAACAAGTCTATAAACAGCAAAAACCTTCCAAGTAACAAAAAAAGCCAGCTTGCCTTTGTGCCATGCAGAAATGTTCTCATTTCACTCCAAATTTGATAATACTATGAATCAAATGAGAAAGGATACAGCCCCGTTGGAGAGTAAAGACTATGATCAACCGTTATGGTGCTGCACAAACAAGTTAATAGATGACTCACGGATGGGGTCTTTAGCCATGCCCCAAGTATCTGCTATCTGTAACTCTCCTATTTGGCTGAAGTTGTTGGAAGCCTCATGGTAAACCCAGGTGAAGACCTTGGCAAATGCTTACCAAGGCCAAAGGCCATCTGGACTGGCCAGTGTTATATGGTTACCAAACCCTATCAAACTGGCTACCAAATATCTGTCAAGGGAGAATGATCTTGGCTGGTGAATGAGACCTAGTCATACCACAGACCGTGTTACCTAAACCCAACTTTTGCCAAGTGCCCAGACTTCCCTACCATGACTTTTAAACCAAAATAAGGAGAAACTGGCTCCAGTCCACCTCTCCCTGCCAACTTCTCCCATCCCACGCTGCTCATTAACTGGAGACAGACATAGATTTGGCTTTAGCCTACCCAGAAGCCAACTTCTCCAGCCCCATCAGTGAAACGCTGTAAAATACAGAACTACCCAAAATTTTGGTCTGCAGCCAAGGAAGCGTTAAACATTCCTCCAAGCCATTACTGACTCACATGTATTATTTCAAGAGCACTGTGGTGCCCTGAGATTTAAGTGCAATGGTCTCACTTCATCCCAGACAGAGAATGGCTTTAATAGCACCTTATTCCTTGATCCAGTTCCTCTCCCTTTGGCTCATTTTTCTCCACTTTCTTCTTTCATCCTCCTGTTATACCAATAGTGAAGTGCAACCAACATTTGTCTTTTTTTCCAGACAGCCTTTAAGAGAGAAAAAGTCTCTGTAAGGTGAACACTTGCTGTCCCTGGCTGCAGCCCCACACACTGACACTCCCCTCCGCGGGCAGAGATCTGCTGCAGCTGTTAAGCTGAAATCTGCTGGGTTGTACCGGGAAATGCTTTTTGTGTTGCTAACACGACTTCAGAAGAGTTCGTAAAATTGGGATTCTTTAATGCCGAGCAAGAACACTGAGTGATTTTCTCCTAGTATTTTGCTAGCTAGCCCTACCTCTTCCCCTCAAGAGCTTTCACGTCCCCTCAGTCCTGCAGAGGATTAGTTGGGAAATGTGAATAAACTCCTCCAGAAATAGGAACAGATCCAACTGAGATCAGGACGCCCTGCACCTCGTTGTGCTACAGCTTCATTAAGCTGAGGCCAGGTCAGGCAGCCATCACAAGACCAGGGCAGTCCACACAGGAGGGCAGGACACAGACGCTTTGGTGCACAAAACAAGACTGGGTTTGGGAGCCAAAAGTGAGAGACATAAAAATGAGGGAAACGTTTCAAAACAATTTGTTTTCTCATCATTTTCACTGGTGATCTCTATCACAAGTAAATGTGTGACTTGATGTGAAGATACATCTTTTACCAAACTCAAATAAACGTTTTGAGGTTTAACTGTTTGGAGCCTACAATGTGTTCAGAGATTTTTAAATAACGAAGTTTCAAACTTTGGAAAGAAAGCACCTTGTTATATATATTTGTGTTTGAACCACAGAATCGTTAAGATTGGAAAAGACCACTAAGATCATCTAATCCAACCGTTGACCCATCCCCACTATGCCCATCATGCCCATGTCCCTTAGTGCCATATCTGCCCTTTTCTTGAACACTTCCAGGAACAGTGACTTCACTCCATCCCAGGACGGTCTGTTCCAGTGCTTCACCACTCTTTCTGAGCAGAATTTTTTCTTCATATCCAACCTGAAAACACTAGTCATATATCTCTTCACATTAGTTATGAAGCAACACGAGGAGATAAAGCAGGTGGACAAGAGCATACATGACAAATATTTCAAAGCACTCAGCTGAGGATGACTGGAGGGTTAAGTAATCAAATGGACAGGTTGCATTTCCAAAATGTGAAAATTCAATTTGTGGGTACTGATGTCCAGGCAAGTCTGGTTCATTCCATTCCCTAGTGCTTAGATGCTAGGAAATGTCTTTAAGAGCCTGTCCAGAAAACATCTGTTTATTTCAGAGCCATTTTAACCACAAGAGTTTATTTCTCCAGTTTGAGAGCAAATTAACAACACACTGACTCCACAGAGATGCTCAGGGCTTCACTGAAAGCCTCCCCCATTTGGCCTCCAGTATTGTTTCCATAGGCACGTTTTAGCAAGTATGAAGCAGGATGCAGTGGGGGCATGTTCAGTGAGCAGAAAACTTCCACGTTAGGTATAGGAAGGCCTCTGAACTTATAAAAAAAATGCAGAGGTAAATTTAGCTTCTGTCTCTGTCCCATGCCAAGCTCCAAGGTCTCTGCTTGCAGTGAGCTGCATCCATAAGAGGCAGGAGCCCAAGAATGGCCAAAATGTGCAGGAGTGTTGCGAGAGCAGCTGACAGCTCCTGGCAGTCTCTGCAGAGTGAGCTGGAAAGACTGCTGATGGGGTGTCAATAAAATGCTGTGACATTGAGCAGCACGCTGGTATAGAGTGGCAGCTGGAGGCCAGCCTGAGGGTAAAGGCTCGAGGAGTAGTGAGTGATCAAAACAAGATAGAAACACAGCATCCTTCAGCTACGTGAAGTTTCCAAGGAAGCAAGGAATGCCAGGTCTGTGTTAAATAGCTGGTAAAAACCCATCAGCTGTGCTCACACCGGAGCCAGCATGCCCTCTCAGCTCACAAGTAGGACTCTTTCACATCTCCTGGCCCATCCAGCCTCTAGTCCACAGCACGTGGTTCACAACACCCCACTAAGAGATGCTTGTTTCCAACACTATCTGTGACTCCCATCTGCTTCTGAGATACCTACAGTCTAAACCAGCCAGCACTGTCACAAGCCCAGCCCCACAGTTCAACAGGGAGAACCAACAGCAAATAAGAGTCTATTCATATCCTATGCTTGTCACTGATCATCAAATAATTTGGGCTGAGAGGAAGCCCTGGATGTCTCTAGTCTAGCCAGCTATGCAAAGTACATCTAACTAGATCCCACAGCTCAGGGTTCTGTCCAGCCATATTCTGCATACAGCCAAAAAATGGACATCCCCCAGCCACTCTGACAACCTCCACAAAGGCTGAGAATTCTCATGGTAAAAAGTTTTCTTGCATTTATTTGGAATTTTCTATCTCGTAACTTGTGCCTTATTGCTGCACAGCTCTGAGTAGAGTTGGAGTCCATCTTCTCTGTGTGCTCCCAAGGCAGCAAAAAAGGTCCTCACTGAGATATCTTTTCTCCAAGTTGAACAAACCTAGTCTTCTCAGCCTCTCTTGTGATGAGCTCCAGTCAACGTGTCGCTTTGGTGGCCCTCAATGTCTTTGAGTTAATCAGTGTTTTATGGAGACATCTGGGAAGCCTCAAACTGGTGTCTTTGTAGGGCAATAGCGAGGAATGTTACAGCCATGTGCACTCACACCTCCTCCCATTATTAAACAGATCAGATAAAGCCTGAAACCACAGTGCAATAAAAGATGCCCATTACTGAGAAAGGCTTTGAAGAGAGCAACCTGTGGCTACAAAGCCTTCTTCTCTTACTAAAATTCAGAGCAGCTGCAGTATGTCTTTAAAGCCTATGTAGGCTGCCAGTGACGATTCACACAACATGTTAGGCAATGTGAGGACTCGCTGCGTCAAGAAGACATGATGAAAGTCAATGCTGCTCTCCAGAAGCTAACATGTCTTCATTTGCTGCACAAATGATAAAGGGATGCCATTATTTGGAATGAATATTTTTTTGGAGCTTGGTGATTAGCACAGGTAATTATTTGGAGTTATCGGTTGTTTTATTACAGCGAGCCTGAGAGTGGTGGTTGTTCATACAGGGAGAATGAAGGGTGAGACACTGTGCTGTGCATCATGTAATTACCACAGCAGGGTTAGGCCAGCTCTGCTGATGGAAAGCTCTGCATGAATTCCAAAATATGCTCAGTCAGTGTTTACTTATTACTTGCATCACTGCAGTCTTTCTTAATCATTAGAAGAAAAAGAACAACCACGAGAATAATTCACAACATCCACTTACTATTTTATGTATGGCCATTAATTTGATCTGAACATTTATTTCCATTTCCTATAAATGAGCAAAACTAAACAGGCTGAATACTAGTGGAGTACTTGGCTCAAAAGTTATACTGGGGGCAATGGAAATGTTCAGAAAAGAAAGTATTCATTCTAAGAGTAAATTTCATTGGAACTCGTTATGCTTAGACATATGACTCAGGTCCTTGATTTTGAGACTATATGTAAGGATAATTGCAGGGCTGAACATAGGACTTCTTGTATGTGCAAAGGCAGCAGGAATAGGCACTTTGTTCTCCCTTTGGATATTATTTTCTTTGGCTAACTGTTTGCCTCACTGGGCTGGTTATTAATATGCAGTTTCCTTGCCATAGGCATCCCACCCTGCCCATTTCTCCTCCAAAGGAGGAGTTTCGTTCAATGGGACACTGACTTCCAGAGCAAGGCTGACTTAACAACATGCTGTCCTCAAGCACTTGAACACATCCCATTGATCTCTCTCCCAAACTGGTGCAGAGATAGTGTCAGCCACTACAGAATCACAGAATCACAAGGTTGGAAATGACCTGCAAGATCATCTAGTCCAACCACCCTCCCATTCCTATTCCTAAACCATATCTCGTACCATTCTCTGCTACAGAGATTTGCCTCTTTTTAAGGAGTGTCTGCAGTATTAGTTCTGCCTTGTTGTGTCAGCCAAAAAGGTAGTCATCAAATACATGTTTTCTGACTTCTCTGTGCATCCTATATTATCTACATAACTGACCTTCTATTTCTTTCCCTGAGATTTCTCTGCTCTTGTTTTGTTTTCCATCATTTCCTAAGAAAGAACAACTATATGCCATTTATTTCCCTGCTGTAATTATCAGACTGTTGTAAATCACTGGCACAGGGCTAATTCATTGCTAAAACTCAACGTAAAACCCAAGGATGCTCTTAATTTGCATAACCCTCTGAGTAGGAGTAAATTTTACTCTCTTAAACCCATGCTGGGTTGTAAAAGTCCTTTCTCTATTTTGCCTAATGTAAAACCAAAGAGTTTTACTGTGTGCTTTGTTCTTTTTCTACAAGACATGTCATCATGAAGTCCTGTGTAATTAATAAACCCTGATCCTCAGTTAATGTAAGAGTGCACAGCTTTATATGTGAACGCTCCACCAGTTCTAGCTTTGGCAATCAGTTTGCTTCTGCAAGCTGCAATCTCTATGATACTGTCACAGCTCATAAATACAAGAGATGAGACTCCTTGTTGACCCACACGTTGTGACATGTCACTAGTGCTCCGTGCCACTGCTGCTCCCATTACTTTGATGTATATTTCTCATTATTTCATAAATAACACAAAAATTATACAGAATCGGAGGCGTCGGGGAAATCAATCTCTTCCAGAGAATCATCACAGTTAAAAAATTCAATAAATCTTTAATCCACTCAGACACTGTATTTAAAAAAAAAAAAAATAGTAGCAAGAATGAATTTAAAGAGAAGGCAGAAAAATATATTCCAAGTGGCCAACATCTTATGCTGCAATAATATTCTCCTTAATACATTTGGACAAATGTTTTTCAGAAGACGGATGATGTCTAAATGTTCTTTCTGGATAATTCCTTGTGTGCTTTCAATTTTCTGTAGATAATTAGTCATTGTAACAGCAGCATTTAGACTTTTAAACACACATTTTTTCACTAAAAAAGAACTCAGTCAGGCTGGTAATGTGATAACCCTTCTCTGATTAATTAAATTTTCAGCGTGAGGTATTCTATAAAAGCACACCCAGAGAGAGTGTAACACCAAGCATTCTTGTAGATAATGCTCTGCCTTTGCAGATTTACATTCTATTATTAATGCTGCTGCACGCTGTCTGGGATTCCTGAGCTAAGATTTTCAACTTTGCATTATGAGAAACCGACATTCAGACTCTACATAGACACAAATCCCAGTCATCAGTGTGCCCATCTCCAGAAACAGATTTGACCTTCCTAATCCACTTTAAAAAGCCAGGAAATAAACAGAGTGTATCTAACAGAAAGCACAATATCAGACTGTATTCCTCTGCTTAATTTAAAAGACAATTCAGGAACTCCTGAGAATTCAGCTGGAATGAAGGCATCCATCAACTTACTAACTAGCAGCTTGGGGTAATCCATCTATGGAAACATGGAAAGGTTTGGGTTGGAAGGGATGCAGACTAAACTATATGCATCTTGGCTCCTATTCAATTTTTCACCCACCAGCCCTTACATTCTTCTCTGGAGGGCTGCTCTCAGACCATTCATCACCCAGTCTGTAGCAAGAGTGAGGACTACCCGGACCCACATGCAGGATCTTGTATTTCATGAGATTCACGTGGTTCTGCTGCTCAAGCCCACCAAGGTTCCTCTGGATGGTATCCCTTACCTCTAGTGTACTAACAGCACTACTCAGCTTGGTATCATCCATGAATTCAATGGAGGTGCACTCTATGCCAGTTTCTATGTCATTGATAAATTTATTTAATAGTAGCAGTGCCTTGAGGTATGCCATTCATTAATGGATTCCATTCAGTCAGTTATCTATTGACTGTAGCTCACTGGATGCAGCCATGTAGCCAATTCCTTATCCTTCTAACAGTCCATCCAATTCAAAGAATGTTGCTGAGGGCTGCATTAAAGGCCATACAGAAGTTTAGGTAGATGACACCAGTTGCTCTTTCCTTGCCCATTGCTATGGTCTAAGTATAGTTTAATGCTGCCTGATTTTACAGAGTTCCTGTTCATAAAGTCTAAAGAACACGTATCTATAATTATTTTGGGACAACGTTATAGTATTATGCACATATACCTATTGGTTCTATTGGTTTCAACAGGCACATGGCAGAGTCTGATCCTGATTAACCACTGGGTATCAAGGGCTTAGGTTCACAGATTATCTGGTGCTGCATCGGGGCTCACAGCATTTGGAAGCTAAATTGTCTTCACACCTTTCTAACCTCAGCATTCATCATACAAAACTGTTTTCTAGCTGGAATTGTGAGCTCTTATGAAACAACTTTGCACCTTCCATCGGGAACCTTCAGATAAACTAGTTCATTCAAGCTGATAACACTCTTGTGAGATAAGTGATGTTGTAATCCCCATTTTATTAGCACAGAAATTGAGGCAATGAACAGTCATACTTCTGGGAGAAGGGAAAAGGAATCATTGTGAGAAACAGCAATTAATCTAATATCTTTTGACAACCAATCTGTGCCATCAACTTTAATAAAGTCTACCATGCAGCCAAAAGAAAGGAGACTGGTTTCATTCTGATAACTCCTACTTGTTTCACGTGCTGGAGCTGCAGGACCGTGTTTATTTTGTACCCACACAAACTTGATTGCTCAGCCTCCTGCAACATGCCAATGCTAAAGAGCATCTCCTGCCAACTGCAACTAGCATGTTATTGCTATTAATCATCCATATATGCCACTGGGACAAGATGGAGTATTCTGCTTATATAAAGTATCACACTGCAAATTCCCCATTTTTCTGGAGCCGATCATCCATTCTGACTATACTTACACAGTGTCTTGTCTGTTTGTTTGTTTTTCTGGCAAACAATTAGATTATACCTCTCATTGCCCTATTCATTAGAAGTATGTGGCAGGGAGTCTGCAGTTTCCTCTCTGCTGCAAACAAACACTTCTATTAGAAGAGCTGCACACACACAAAAAAAAGACTGAGATGTGAAACAGCACGGAAGGATTACACCACCAAGTAATCCACTGCTGAGATCCTGTCTTATGACCCTTATCGGTCACCCTGCTCAGACAACAGGATAGGAGAATGCTGTACAGAGAGCGTGGCTATTTAGTTCAATTGGTGAAGGAACTCCACTGTTTTACCTTTGAATTGAAACTAACAAAGCCCTAGGTCAGTTAGTCCTTACCTTAAGAGCTTGGCCACACTGTTGCTGTGAAAAAAACAAACAAAAAACATAGCACACAAGAATACCCCGAATGACGTTGCTCCAGGAGCAGTTTAGCTACATCACCTTGTTTGGGTTCCCAACCCTGTAAACAAACCGGGCTGGTGTGCTGGTGAGACTAACAGCTCTGTGCCAAACAGGTCTGTGGTGCAGACAAGCCCTTGAAGTGTATGACTTATCAGCGCCCACAGGAATGGTTTTACAATAAAGACACTGCTCCCTTCTTGTCCGCCCACCTGCTGGAGTCTACAGTACCAGAGCCCCCAGGTGCATCAGTGTTCTTGTAAGTGTGAAAACCTTAACGAAGGGAAAATCTCTGCACCAATGAGGAATATTCCTGGTCAGCTTCCAAAGCAAACCCAGCACTTACAACTTCGTCTCACAACACCAAGGTTTGGTTCTCTTTCAGTACAGTTGTTACACCAAAAGAGACACTTGCAGGCAGAAAGCTGCTCATGGAAACCCAAAAAGGAAATTAAAGTAGGAATTCCGGGAGGTATGATTTTTTTTTTCTATTAACTGGGAAAGAGTAAACAGGCTAGAGATGTACTGCACTTGCACAATTTGATTCTAACACCCAAGAGCCTCCTAATGATCTCCTATAGAAAGTCAATGCCTCCATGCATGTCCATACCTTGCAGTGGACACAGACACTACCAGTGGTGCTCACCCCAAGGAGAGGAAGGATGGAGCCACTTCACAGAAAACAATCCCAATGTAGGCTGGATATTAGGAACTACTTCTTCTCAGAAAGAGTGGTGAGGCATTGGCACAGGCTGCCCATGGGGAGGTGGTGGGTTCACTGCCCCTGGAGGCGTTCAAAAAACACATGGATGTGGCACTGATGGTCATACTTGGCAGACATGGTGGGGGTGGATGATCTTAGTGGTCTTTTCCAACCTTAATGATTCTATGAAAAGTAGCAGAAGTGGTCTGTGCTTGCATGCACCGCAGTGAAGAGATACACGGAATGAACAGACTGGTGTCTTCAGGATGCAGTGAGTTTATGATTGACTCCTTCCTCATTTATGCACAAGTGGATATAATAAAAACCTTCAAGGTCTTCCCCAGGTCCAAACTATTAGCACTTGGGTTTTCATCTCCAACAACAGAGCAAAATATCAGCTGAGTCTACAGTGCTGCCAATAATTATTAATAATGTATCTGCCAAGCCATTATATAAATTCCCTTACTTTCTGCAAACGGATAATTACAAAAGTGGAGAGAGGCTGCAGAGACCTCCACTTGGAAGGACACAGCCTGTTGGTTCTTTAGTAATTTTATAATAAAACTCAAGAGATTTTGTGGTTCCACTATTAGCTTGAAATGAATGCAAGGCAAGAAATGCAGAAGGGTTTTGCTCTGACAGCCAATTTCTCTGAATTTTGCATGAGTCAAGCAAGAATAATTGGTTCAGAATTTGTAACACGAGAGAAGTCTATCTGCTCTGCATGACAGCCCCTTTGCAGAGCACAGGAGGGACGACCAGCCACATTTTACCCACAAGTGCATGCTGCTGTTAGTGAAAGATGCTAACAGCCGCACCAGCTACAGCGACAATTTTTTTTTGCAGCACGAACACCCAGCTGCTACCAGCAGAGTTGTGACCTCCAAATTGTCACACAAAAGCCATCAGCTTGTCCCTTGTTGATCTAGGGGTTGGTGCAATGGTTTGAGAGACAAAAAGTTCAATACTGCAATCTCAGGCTCACTTCCACTCTCCCCACTGTCCCGTGGGTGCATCGATAAAACAAATGAACTGCGCTTCAGTGAATCAGCACAAATGTGCTCAGCAAAGCAGCAGTGTGAAGCTCAAAGAGCAAAACGCACAGCTAGGGATGCTAACAGTTCAGCCTGGTTACTCTGAAAGCAGGCTTTGTGGGTGGTAAGAAATGGGTGCAGGCACCACTGAACGTGGTGATGATAACTCAGTACATTTCAAGTGTTTGTCCTTGATATTAGAAAGAGTAGAATTTTTGCATGTTTATATTGTATTTCTACATGATTCAATTACTATACAGTCAAAGTCTGATAAGAAATGAGGTTTAGAATCACAGAATCATTTGGGTTGGAAGGGACACTTAAAGGTCATCTAGTTCAACTCCCTTGCCATGAACGGGGACACCGACAGCTAGAACAGGTTGCTCAGAGCCCTGTCCAGCTTTATATTCTTTGTTGCAGGAATTAATTTCATTTCTAAAATCTGAGTCAAGTCAAATTGCACACTGTAATCCTGCTGGACATTCACTTTATGCCTGATACACACAGCCTCTGGCCTGAGGAATTTGCAGAGAAAATAAATGCAAGCAGAGCAAAATAAATGAATCAGGAAGTTACATGAATATGGGATAATTAATGGGAGTGAGATGGGAGGATTATTGTTAGTAGGATGCAGAGGCATGGCAGAACTATGTCCTTAGTACAGGTAAGACAAGCAGGTTCAGTAAAAATGTTGGAACCAAGAGGCAAGCAATGAGAGGTTACTCTGAAAGATGCTTTTTGCCCTATTCCTTTTACCCACTGCAAGTGCTCAGCACGAACAGGACTTGTCAGTAGACATGAAGACCTTTTCCTTCCTCTATACATTCGTGCATCAGTACAAATGGCTGAGATGGGCTGAAGTAGCCCCACACACAGCTCAGGGGTTTCAGCTTAAGTAGGATCCACTGCCAAAAAAAAAAACCTAAAAGCCAAACAAATGAACAACCTGGTACATTTCTTGTGTGGAGTCCTGCATCTCACATGGGTCACACGACATCCTCTTGGTCACTGCAGCCCACCAGCAGTGGCAATTGTGGCCTCTATGGAAAGCTTACCCAAAGGAGGCCACAGAGGGAGGCCCATGCTGTGATCCTTGGCTTTAAATCAGTGTTCTCCAAAGATGTTCAGATCCCACTGAAAACACAACCGAAAGACAGCTGAAAATTGCCAGCTGCTGAACGATTCCAGTCCGGAGACTCCTCCGTGACTAAAGGAGGGAAAATATTGTTCACTACGAGCTTACGGATCTCACAAACATTGGGGTGAGTTTTCAAGAGCCCAAGAAGAAAATTTCCCCTGTGCAGAAAAATTAAACACAAATAGCTATTCAGTCCATGCTAGGAGGACTGTACAAGTTTGTGGTGCTGGTGTGTTTAACTGCTACAGTGAAGCAAGAGCTGGCTTCTGCTGAGTACTGGCAAAACCCTCTTCCCGGCATCCAACTGTACTGCCAGAGCTCAGCGCAGAGGTTTCCATCTCCACTCCCAGGGGACAGGAGGGTGAGAGCAGGCACACAGTTGGGATGGAGCAGGGAACAGGCACACACAGTCCCCGCCCTGCAGATGGAGAGTGTTTTCTTTTCCAATATATCTGTAAAGTTTGTTATGAATTGTTGTGTTGGTTTTTTTTTTTTTGTTCTTTTGCATTCTGTATTAAAAATAGACTTCTCGATAATGTGATGGGGCTCATTAGCAGATGTTGTTAATATCTTGCTGCATCTCAGGTGTGACAAGGGTTGGGAGAAGGCTTGCTGTCCACAGCATTCTGCCCAGGAGCCCAAGCATGTGGACACACTGAGACAGCCTAATCCATCCATCAGAAAGCTACTAATCACTAATAATCGCAGAACCATCTACATCAGGAACGATCTTCAACCATCAGTCTGACCTACTGAGTCCTATTACTAAACCACGTCCTATGCCCCAGTATTGGCCTCAGCCATCCAGCCTGTCCAAACCCCTCTGCAGGGCCTTCCTATGCCCAGGCAGATTAACACCTCCTCCCAACTTGGTGTCATCTGCAAACTTACTGAGGGTGCACTCAATCCCCTCATTCAGGTCATCAACAATGACACCAAAGAGGACAGGCCCCAATACTAACCCCTGGGGAACATCACCTGTGACCAGTGGCCAGCTGGATTTAATTGCATTCACCACCATTCTTTGGGCCCAGACCCCCAGCCAATTCTTCACCCAGCAAAGAGTGTACCTGTGCAAGCCAGCTCTCTCAGTACCCTCAGGTGGATTCCACTCAGCTCCACAGACCTATGGCAGTGCAGGTGAAGTACGTCTCTAACTGTTTCAACCTCTTGAAAAATAAACACGCTCTTTGGGAAGTTTGTCTCAAGGGGAAAGAGGAGGTGCAGCCCTGTGGGGTGAGCAGTATAGTCCAAAGACCTATCGCTGTTTGAGATCTGGTGGAAAACTCATCTCATTAAAGAGGGTTAAGCAGTCTGTGTTCAGTTCTTTCTGCTGCAAGCCCTTGTGCCATGCAGTGCACCAACAGCATTAAGAGCAGGAGCAGTTTCAGGGACTTGAATCTGGACAGGCAGGTTTAAACTCAGTAAAACTGACTTTGCACTGTAGATTGAAGATAAATGAGTTCTCCTTGGCACACTGCAAGATGTAAGATTCTATTGCTTTCCCCTGGGGAAGCATTAGGATCCCCCTCCAAAATGAATTTAGACTGCTTTGGACAAAGCAATGGAGAATATTTTGCAGGGAACAATCTTGTGGGTGGAAGGGATGATCTCATAGGTCTTTTCCATCTGTGATTTCCAGGATTTTTTGTGCTTCTGACATAAAACCCCAAAATAGCAACATTAGTCTAGGTCAAGATAACACAGAAACCATGTGTTTGTTTTACATCTAGTCAGGAATAGACATGCAATACAGTCACTCCTGGACAATACATACTGCCCTGGGACTTGGGCTTTACACTGGGCTGCAGTGACATTCAACATGGTGACCATATGGTAGAATCATAGAATGGCTTGATTTGGAAGGGACTTCAAAGATCATCTAGTTCCAACCCCCCTTGTTGCAGGCAGGGTTGCCAATCACTATATCAGGCAGTAGACCAGGTTGCCCAGAACCCCATCCAACCTGGCCTTGAACATTTCCAGGGTATATATGTAAATATCAACATAGATGCTACCCAACAAGATGGAATACTCCTTCATGTTGCCATATTCTCCTTTGATAATTGCTCTTAGCATTTCTGACAGCCGTGGGAAAGCATGGGCATGTGTATATGTAATATGGCCTACACTTCAGAGACCCAAGCATACCACTAGCCTGTTCCCACAACTGATCCTGGAGGTTTTCTATGAGGTTCTAAATAATGTCATAAGCAATGCTGTGGGAGATGACAGCATATCTGATATCTTCATCAAGCTCAACCTCATGTATGACAGCTTCACCTCTCCTCTCAGCTAAGCCCACCTCACAGAAGTTGCCCCCAGATAAGAGAACATCCACGGCCTTTGCGAGAGCACAGGCATAGAGAGATGACTTGTTAAATCACAGCAGCCTGAACCAGGCTTAGCTTACCATAAATTGTTTGACTTTGCAGCATTTCATGTTGTTTACCCACGAAAGGAGGAGCATCTCAGTTTTCCCATCTCAAGACAAGAGCAGTGATATTTGTCCCCATCATGCACTGCAGCTTAATGAAGGCACATCTTCACAGCACTCAGAAATCACTGCAGCACAGCAGATAATGGGAGACACTGGAGAGCCATGCCCTGCTGCATTGCACACCACAGGTCATTAACTAATCCCCACAGCATGTACCAATAACTCTTACGATTATAAAAGGAGTTACAGATACATCAAGGGAAAACCAGACCCCTAGGGGATCAGCAACTGCTGTCTCATTGCAGTCTGGTGGCTATTACAAATGACAAACATTAGAGAGGACTGAGGCAGATCAAACAAACTCAGCCTTCGAATGCAGCCACTGAGAAAGCCAGAGAAAACTCGGAGTGTTTTCTAAGATGTTGGGCTGCCCCTAACATACACAAATGAGAAAAGCTGTTTATTGAAATCATTAATCCATGTAAAACATGACAAAACTGTGCTTTGCCATCTGCCTTCAGTTGATGTAGTTATTACTGGTTGAAGTCAGACAGCACCAGAACTGCCCATCCTGGCCCTTTCTTAACACCCCAGCTCCTGGAACCAGCAATTAGCCGGGAGTTTGGGGTAGGGTGGAGGGAAAGGGCCTTGTGGTGCTGGAAGAAAAACAGAATTGTGAAGCATAGAAATCTGAGCTCCATCATCCAGAAACTTGAATATGAAAAAAAAAAAAAAAAGTTTTTATTTTTAATCTTGCGATCTGAAGGCATGATTCTGAATATGTAGGACAGCTATGAAGAATGCACTCTTTCTTGAACAAAACTGTTTTTCTTAAACCCTCTTCTTACCAGCAAAATCTTTCTCTGCAGTCCAACATGTCTTGCTCAAGGCTTTCAGTCTGGATGCTAGGCTCAAAAGGGCTCACAGCTGAATTCTGCTCACTGTGCACCCTTTATCATTACATCTAAACGTGGTTTTGCCTCGTATGGGCAGTAGGGGAATCACCACTGCAGAGATATGGGGCTCATTTTCCTATCAGCTGCTTTCCATTTCAACAGCCCACATACACAGTATTGCATTTCCAGATGGTGCTGACCCATTGGTCAGCTGGTTTGAGGTTCAGCACCAGAACCCCACTCCCTAATGGATGGATGCCAGCACCACGAGCACCCAGATGCCAGGCCAGGGTAACACACAACCAGACCCAACCACAGCTTTGCCTTGAGCTGTCAACCAGTGACAGCCAGCAGATGCTACGTGTCACTGCAGATCCTGCCTTTGAGTCATCCCTGTGCTTTACATACAACATAGGGGCTGATGCAAATTTATGTAACCACATGCCAGCCAACTTTAGTCACCCTCATGTCATGCACACACAGGCGTATCCCCACACATACTCCACAAACCCTGCTGCATGCTTCTGAAAACCAATGTGGCTCTGGAAGCCAGAAAGGGAGTGGGTTCCAGGCAGCCAAGGCAGAAACCCCGCAAAAGCTACAAAGCATCCCTGAGCTTCTTAGTCCCCAAGGGATGGGAAACAGCTTGCCCCAACCCCATCATGCGGGCAGGACACAAATGATTTTTCCCAGGGATGAGAGGGTTAAATCCAGCAGAATCAAGCTGGATCCAAACACATTCCCCAGATTGTTTTGAGGACTGAGAGGAAAACACGTATTCCTCAGAGAAAGGCAGCTGATTTGTCTCCCTGTTTGCTAAGTGACCTCTGCAAGAGATCTTAATCTGTCTTTTAATAGGTTCTGCAAAGCAATCTCATCTGCAGTGACCAAAGCCACACTGAAGGGGCAACCTGAACCCATCTCCTGCAGAGAGGTCCCTGGAGATCCTCCGCCTTTGGAAGCACTGCTGTCTTTTCATTTATGAAATTAATCCATCCTTGGAGACTGAAGCTTATCAACCACTGCTCAGGTGAAGGTCTGCCAGACCCACAGCCACAATTCGACAAGGGAAACACTCAGCAAAGCAAAATGCTCAAAAATACTGTGCAATGTGACTTCAGGACTTTTCTCTGTGGCCATATTCCACCCTGATCCGGGACTCAGGAGACACCAGTACTTCCCAGCCCTGAGTGCACTGCACTATTTGTGTTGCAGAAAACAGCACAGTTACGTTCCTTTTTCTAAAAAGGGCAGAAAATGTTTTTCTTCCAAAATCCTACGTAACACTTCCTCTACTGGATGCACATTTCAAGCTCCTTGCTTAGTGTAAATCTATATATTTCCACAGGGAACAAGAGCATTGCGTTGGCTGGCACCAACTTCTATCTCAGGAAAACAAAGTTTGGGTAATAATAATTTGCTTATCTCTAATTTCCTTGTTCTTTCACTGGATGATGAAGTTTTGTTTTGTTTTATTTTTTTTTTTTTATCTCCTGCCACAACCTACAGATAAACAGGGCAGCGTGAAGCATATGCCTCTAATGCAGTGGGCTGGATATCTGCACTGGAAAAAGCAAGTTCTGTACACACCCTTGGAATTCAAATCCAGAACTTAAGATCATGTTTCCAGCTCTGTCACTACTTGTGGTTCCTTTCTAGCCTTGAAGGTCTACAGGTACAACCACTGAGTAGCACCACTAAACCGTGTCCCTTATTGTCACATCCACATGTCTCTTAAGTAACTCTAGGAATGGAGACTTGACCACCTCCCTGGGTAGTTTGGTACAATGCTTGACCAGTTTCTCAATAAAGAAATTCTTTCTGATAACCAATCTAAACCTCCCCTGGATCAAATTGAGACCATTTATTCACATCTTCTCTCTTGTCACATAAGAGATCAACACCCTTCTAGCTACAGCCTCCTTTCAGACAAGACTGACGAGATCTTCCTTCAAGTCTCCTCCACCAGTCTTGCTGGCCATATTTGTTTTGATATAGACCAGGAGCCAAGAGCCTTCTTGGACCTGGGCACACATCTGGTTGATGTTCAGCTGGCTGCAAACAGCACTCCCAAGTCCTTCCCTGCCAAGCAGCATTCCAGACATTAAGTAATCCTCCCACCCTACCCTTATTCACTACACCTACACTTGGTGCCTGGGCAGCAAGATGTAAAGCAACTGAGGTTTGCTGTAACCACCATGAGATTTCAAAGTATAAATCCTATAGATTCATGTTGTTGCCCCCAGCTCAGCTGAAATCTTCAGTCCCCCGCAGCCTTTACTAGTCCAAATGAATTCATCGTGGAGTCATTACCAATTTCCTGAAGTGTAAGAACAGAACTGCCTCCAAAAGTAAAGTTAGATGAGTACGGAGCACCCATAGTGGAAGAATACATAAATAAACACTGTCACGCATTAATTTCAGGATGGTGACAATCCTTCTTTGTTGGTTAAGATGTGGTTATGAGGTGGAGTGCTGCAGGGGATGAGCGCTGGCAGCATCTCCTGCTTTTGAGGTCAAGCTTGCCTTTCTTCATAGAGATGTGGTGGGGTGATCTCTGCAGACTTGGGGTTCTTTGAATGAGAACAGCTCCCAGTGAGAGCAAAGGACGCCACCCCCAATGACAAAGGCAAACCATCCTCTCCTCTCTGAGCCAAACAGTCATCTTGAATTTGATGCATGCTGTCCTCTTTAAGCTCTTGTCTATATGGCTGTTTCCCAAAATAGACTAGTCATGATGCATTCCTGAGAGTGTGGCACTGGTGTTATTTCCACCACAGGACATGGGCTGCCTGCCACAGCTTGACCCATAGAGGCTACATAAGGCAAGCCACAACACAACATCGTTGCCCTGCTGTGCAAGGAAGGGCTGGGTCCAAGCATGGCCATGCCAGAGCCACCAGTAAACTGACAGGAAACTCTCTCTGCTGTGTTTCTATGTGTAGTCCCCAGAGGAGAAGGGATGTCAAAGCAAACAAGAGCCTCATGAGGTCAAAGTTGTGGAGTCTTTCTGCAACAACCTAATCCTACAGTAAAGCAGAAGGAAACACTGCAATTGCATGACTCACTGGTTTATTATAAGCAAGCTGACTCATGCAGGAGGGCTTCCACCAAAAACCAGACAGCTGACAAAGGTCTACAGGCAGCCAGATACTGCAGACCTGGCACTCAGGGTCAGCCACACTGCATAGGTTAAGGGAGTCACGAGGCCTCCCAGCCTCTCACTGGAGCTGACAGCATCAACTTCAGACTCTGTTGGCCTCTGATATCTGATGATATCCTCCCACCTCTGGACTTCAGCTCTCATGGGGACTGAGGGCTGCCAGTACAAATGGCTGCAAACCGAGGGGAGGAAAATAATAAAAACAGTGGGGAAGCCAAGGGAATAGGCTGAATTTCCTGGAGGCTTTCCATTCCCAGCTGCTTGGTCCCATGTATTCCAAGTCCTCCAATTGAACCCAGAGACAGACAAGTGGGAAATGAGACGCGTCTCAACTGGGAAAGACATGTCAGAACATTGTAAAGCTGACGAAAATTCACCCACACTCACTTGTTATCTCATATAGTTGTTGGCCAAAGACTTCCACACTGACCCAACCAGCACCATGCCAACAATGAACATGGCAGTCATGTGCTGCCATTCTCCTCTTTTACATCAGAAGCAACAACTGAGATGATCTGCCATGTCCACAGCCGTAACAAAAAGGACTTTCTCATAGCTCAGTCACACTGAAATGCTGTCCATAGCTAATGACTGTGGACAATACTTCTTACTGTTCATTTCCGTTCTCTTCCCAGCCTGCTTCCTAAGCTGCAACAGAGCCCACAGTCCTCTCCTTGCCACTTGCTATTAAAGCACTCAATTAAGAACTTTCTTGTCAGAAAATTGCTTTGCTATCTGTATTAAAATTAGTTTGAGGGTGGGTGGATTTATAATGCTCATGATACTAGGCAGAATTCTTATGTTTGCTTTTCAGATTTGATTGAAAAATAAAATAGTTTGCTTTAGGAGCCTCTAGAGCAACCAGTCTGCATGGTACCAAAATTTTCATTTACTCAGGAACAAGTTAATTTGTCCTTCTACTTCACATATACAGTTTGTATGTGCTAAAGTCCAGTGTGGAGATGAATCATCCTAAATGTACACCATATTGGCTTCTACAAATGTACTAAAATCACCTTTGTAACACATACCTCTTATTCCCCCCCCACAGCCCCAAGCTAGGGCTCTCCAGTCTCCTGTCCATGAACTTCTTTGTTCTCCACCCTTTCCACACACTCCTTCCACTGTACCTGGGGCACTGATTTACCTTCACACTGCCCTAAATGTTCTGTCCTTCTCATAACCATACCCATAACCTTTCTCCCATCACTTCCATTCTCACTTCCTTCCCATCCTTTAGGAAAACAAGGATCACAATATTTTAATTTGCATGGGGCTGTAGTATAAAGTAAAGCAGATGAAAAGGCAAATTGTGCTGCAAGGCATCAACACTAGCCAACATAATGTAGTAGTTGGATTTTTAGATAAAGACTGGCTGCAGGCCAGGCACAGATCACAGAAGCTTCATGCATCTGCCCATTCACTCCTTCTTGAATGTTTTCCTTTAGTCAATAGACTTGCACACTTAAAAGATGCCTTCAGCATCTAAGAACAAAGTAGATACAGCTTCAGAACTTACCAGAGCAGGAAACAGCAGTTAAAAATACTGTTAAAATCTAAAGATTTTAATCCAACCACCTGCTCATTTCAACATACCTTCCACCTGTCCTCTCCTCTCTCTGCTGAAGTCCCAGCTTATGCAGTTTCTCCTCACAAGGTGCTACTCCACCCTTTGGTCATTTTAGCTGTCTATCTCCAGTCCTTCTCTACCTCCATTCATAACCACACATTTTCCTTTAATGGATTATCTCACATTTATTTACACTGAAGGCCATGCAGCACTTTTTTGGCACAGTCATTCTCATGAGGTCTTTCTGCCATCTCCATGGCATCTGACTACCTATAGGGGCTTCTTCAAATTCTATTTCATGTTTACATCTGACCTGTCACATTTTACAGGTTTTCCCTTTCTCTTTATTGGAACAAGCTTTCCATTTCCCAGATGCCACATTTCGGACCATCAGATACTTCTTAACTTCTCTGCTGAGCCTGCAGGAATTGTGTATAGGTTTCTTGCTTTTCCAAACCACTTATTTCATTGTCTGCCTCATGTTTACCTTCTCACTCTCTTGAAATCAAATCTCAACATACTGGATTTATGTGGCCTGCCTTTTCCTGCTGTGATGTTAAGTCTAATTGTAATGCACTCGCTACCAGTGAGCTCACCCACTAATGACTCTTGGACCATGTCCTGAGCACCACTCCAGGCCAAATCCAGAATAGTATCTTGTCTTACAGGATCTAGGATTAATTGTTCTGGGAAGCAACTATTTACTCCATCCAAAACTTTCTCACTACATCTCATTCGGATGAAGCATTTACCCGATCTATGTACTGGTAGTTGAAATCTCCTGCTATTAATACCTGTCCCAGATTGGCAGCTACTTTAATCTCACTTAATATTTCCTGATTGCAGAGAGGGGGACAGCAGTACAATCTAAGTATCGTACTTGTTATTAGAGTCAGGATTTTCACCCACAAGGATACTACAGGGCCCCTCTTTTACCATAACACTTGTACACTGCTGCATTTTGTATTAACCTTCACTTGCACTATCCCTCCTCCATCTATACATCCCACTCCAGCACTCATAATAATGGTAGCTTGGCAACAATGCATCCCACTAATTATCTCCTCTCAGTAGGTCCCTGAGGTACCCACTGTGTCATGATTGTCTCTTGACATGGAGCACTCATTCCCATAACACTTTTTCAGGCTTCCAGCATTAGGGTACAAATACTTCTACTTTTTGTCTTCACTCCTGCACCTGATGCTGTTGCAATGCCACTCAGCTGCTTTTGCACTGAGTACAAAAACCTTTCCCATCTACTTCATTTTTTTTCCTGCAACCCTCCTGGACTTTCCAAATGCACACTGAGCATCAAACACATCCATCTCATGGGCTGCACCAGTACAAGCCAAGCACTTCTCTGCACTTTCTTCCAGCTTTTCCTACCTCCCCATCTGGACACTCCTCTGTGATCTTTTTACAGTTCAGTACCAGCAGCATGGCTCTGAATCTTCATCTGTTTCAACCAAGATGTAGCCCATCAACAAGGTCTTCCCGTCACCAAAACCCAAAGCATAGACTATCTACTCCTCTCCTGCAACCAGCAGGAACTCACATAGACACCCTTGTGCCCTACAGACATACCTCTATGGCAGCCTTCTCAGATGTCACAAATACAACTCCCTTGATAACTGATAACGTTTGTTATCACCTTCTTCTCCCAACCCCAGAGACCCCCTATGCTATCAGTGCTTTGCTGGTACAAGAAGATACCCACGTGGAGGGGAGGTGACACCTGAGGTGATATCAGCAGAGAATTTTGCTGCCCTGAGGTCTTCTTCAGTAATAAAAAGTGCCACACCAACATCCTCTTTTCATCTCTCAAGCCCTGTAATTGAGACACTCTGGGGCTTTAATGGATTTGTTTCTTACTATACTATATTTCTCCATCTCTTTATAAACCATTATGGTTAGGATACAGGACTGAAGTCCCAAGGCTTAGATCTGGATTTATATCTAGACCCAACAGGAGAGCCATATTGCCTAATTCAAAGCCAAGTCTGGATTCATATTCAATTTTTTTCCTCAAATCTTGGGCACATTTGAAATTATTATTTTTACTTAACACATTTATACAATAAGGGCTATTTACCACTGCCAGATGTGGTAAAAAGCAACAGTTCTGTATTCCATTTCTACCAATTCTGCATTTCAGTTCAACCTTTTTTTCTACTGCTTTTCTAAGACGAGAGAAAAAACAGTCATCGTATGACAGAAATTAGCTACATGATTTGTATTACTAGGAGGCATTCAGCTACAACTTGAACAGATTAAGCACAATACACAGAAAAGCTGAGCCATAAATTCACCCATCTAATCTGAGTATTAGAAGCAGGGGACAGAGAACGGGCTTTGTTATAAGTTTATAAAGTTGTAAAATATATCATAATTAAATAAAAGAAATGGTTTCAAACTAAAAGAGGAAAGACTTGGATTTGATATAAGAAAAAAGTTATGTTTGTAAGACAAGGGCAGAGAAGCACTGGAAAAAAGTTGCCCAGAGATGTGGTGGATGCCCCATTCCTGGAGACACTCAAGGTCAGGCTGGATGGGGCTCTGAGCATCTGATGGAGCTGTAGGTGTTCACTGCAGGGGAGTTGGACCAGACGACCTTTAAGGGTCCCTTCCAATTCAAGTGATCCTGTGATCCTATGAATCAGACTGGACTTTGAAATGAAGTTAAGTGGTCAGCAGGACCATAAGTTACTGTGGCTGGAGACAGAAAACCAAGGCTCTTGGTAGTAATCTGCTCACCCACAACTTTAACACAAAGTCTGCACGTTTGAGTTTGGCCTACAATGAAAGAAATCTCTCTGACATAGAACTGTGACCTCTTCATTAGAAAGACAGAAAGAACCAGCATTATCCAAGCAGAAAACCCAGCACATGTGAGGGAGAGTGATCTATGACATCCCCCAGCTCTTCCCAAGATGCTCTTCTGAACCGCATGCTGTGATTGTTCAGTGTAAAAGGAAAACCTGCCTGAAGGGAAATTGTTGAAAAGACTGGGCATTGTTGACAGACTCTTTAAGAGAAGCACGGCAACACAGGAGCTACAAGACTTACATCATCCAAACTGCCAGCACCTCTTCTCCTCACAGTACTTTTGTCACCCATCACGAATCCACACAGACTTAAACCCTCACAGTACGAGACGTGCTTGGTTCTTTCTTAACAGTCATTGATAATAAGAAGGGCTTTTTAAAATTCTGCTCAACAAGTGGCTCTATAAGGCATGGGTGAGGAGGTAGAGAAACATTCTAATAAACAACGCAGAGCACTCTGTGTTTGATGAGGTGCATCTACAGCTAAAATATCTGCAGGAATCCCAACAAGACGGGAGAGAGACACAGATAAAGTATCGTGAAATGCTCCAGGGAGGAAAACAACAACCTGCACAAGTCGCCAGCAAGTGACAGACCTCAATAGACAAGTCATTAACGTCCCCAGTGACTGTCTCTGCCTATTAGTATAAGCTGCATTAGGGAGAAGAGAGCTGTAGGGAAGTCACAGAGATTAACTAAAAATAGTCAAAGAGCCATGGAGGAACAGTCTTGTTCTAAACTCTTTATGCAACTTAAGATAAAACCAATCCAGCTGACCAGACAAGCCATGTGTGAAGTAATTCAGCAGCTCCCCATCACAAAGGGGGATGAATTCCATGGCTGCAAACACCCAATAACTCACATACCCCTTCTGGAGAGAGCCAGCTGGGGAAAAGACTCTCGTCTCATTCCAGTCCAATACATACAGGAACATATCTGTTTATTTAGAGAATCATCCATTGGGTTCAGTGGGGAGGGAGGTTAAAGCTTTATTTGTGATTCTCTAAAACCACTTGCTTTTAATTCACTGCCTAATCCTCAGGAGGCATGTAAACTAGATATTTTTTATCATAGAAATAAAACAGGCCATTCAATTACATTCAGGCTGTGTTGAAAACAAACTGGAAAAGTACTAAAGAGCAGATACTGCCAAATGAAGGAAATTCCTTCCAACTGCAAGGCTACCAGTTAAACGAAACCCACAAAACAGCTGCTCTCACAGGTGCCTTTCCTTGTTTTCTATGTGCCATGCTCCCAAAAAGCACATCCTTCTTGCACGTGCTGTGTATGCATGAACTACAATATGTTCAGTGAGTACAAACACATTTCCACTCGCAGCAAGAGACCATATACAAGTGGAAACACTGATCAGCTAAGAGCATCTGCTGGATTAAAACTCATCCGATCAGATATAAAGCATAAGCTAATTAATTATATGTCCAACTTGATAGGGCTGTATGATATTACTGTGCATTTATACTTATAATAAGACTAAACAAAGTTACAGATAATGAGTAAACATTTTTTGAATGCATACTGAAGGTCACATTCAGAGCATAAGCTAGTCTTTGAAGCATGAGAAATCAAAAAGGGTACATAATTAAGTATGTGTGTGGGATCATAACACACATCTGTTTTCTATGTCCCCTTCCACAGCATCTGGTGGAGGTCACAGTCGGGAGCAAGGGAAGAGGAGAGACAATGCTACTGATGCTGTATTAGCAATCAGATTAATACATAAGAACAGAAGTCATTAGGAAATTGTATGCCATGGCTGAGTCCTCGCCTAGCCGTCCTCTGTCACTTGTTCATGCATACTTATGCAATTTTCTACTACTACAGCTAGACATACAGCTTCATACTTCATCACATCTTTAAACATCTTTAATCTCAGTTTAAAAGGGCAAATTTAGGAGGATGGCACTAGGGAGAAAATCTTTCTTAGAAAAGTCCACAGCTACTGCTCTTCTGAAAGCCCCAGCTGCTGCCTCTGCTGCTCAAGTCAACATGTCATCCCAAGCCAGCTGTCACACTTTGACTTTCTGCATGGAAATGACAGCTTTTCCCATTCTTTCTGATTTGGTCTTTGTCATCTTGGCCAGAAGAGACATGTGTCTCATCAAGGAGCACTTGGCAAGGCAGTACATCTTATCAACTCAGAATGTGTGGCTCCGGATGGTGAAATAATCAGTAAGAGAAGAATGAGAAGCAGGAATTAGGCCCCAAGCTCTTCATTTTTATATGTACTGAGCTTGTTCTGTGATGGGGACAAGGGTGGCTCACTTCCAGTGATCCTGGAAAATGAGAAACCTGTGCCCTACTCAGTGGGATTGGGTATCATGGAAGTTGAAGCCACCCTGCTCTGGGTTTGCTTCTGCACTCTCTGTTTCACCATTTCTGTTAGCTAGGGCAGCACTTCAGTGGCCACTGGCCAAACTCTGTTTTCACTGTAAAAGTTATAATAATAAATGTACTTAAAGGCAATAAGCCACAGTAAGATTAGGTGCTGTTTTGGAAAACAGCCCAATGGAGGGCAGATTTTTGCTGTGGCACATCCAGGGCGGTACTCAACTCACCACTTCTCGGGGGTATTCTACAGCCAAACAACACTACACCACCTTATCCCATCTTGGCCATCCCTATCCAACCCAAATGCAGTCATGCTCTCACCAGGCACCCAGGGCAGTGTGCACATGCTTCCTGGCTCACTAAATCCCCTTTGAATTAAATGGGAGATTAAAATTCCTTGGGACACACCCAAATCTGGTACTTAAAAGTATCGGAGTGAGCCCGCCTAGCTGAATGTGATTGTAATGTTGACAAAAAGGACTTTCCAGCAAGATTTGCAACTAGATAGTTCCATTAATTTGAATGAGTCCCTTGACATAAAGCTCTCCTGCTGACGTCTGCATCCCACAGAAACAGGAAAACATGACGATAAGTTGCATTCATAACAAGTAGCTTCCAAAACACGTTAAATCCCTAAAACCAACCTTATATAAATATAGCTGCAAGCTTTAAGCAACCAAGAAAGAAAATGCACTGACATTACAGTTCCAGCTCTGGCTCCTGTGCCACCTCTTATCTCTTCCTCCATCTTTGTCCCAGATTAGCCTACTCACTGGTTATCACTGTAGGAAACGATGGGCAGCAGACAACCATTAGTCATCCAAGAAGTTCACTTTCCACTGTGAATTTTCACCCTTTTATCTTTAGCTCTCGCAAGCCTGAAATTGACTCCCAGACACTTTTCATTCGTTTGAGAGAAGTGTGTATGGGAATGTCCTGGGTGTTCTTCTAAGGCTCTGCAAGACGCTACCCAAACACTGTTGATCTCTGGAAGGGGAAGATTATGTTTCATGTTGGAGTCTTGGGATGCTTGTGCAAAGCTTGGGCATCATGGGTGAATGTGCATCATGGGTGAAGGAAGCACCACTGACTGGGGAATAAAAGCACTTTGGAGCACCCCCTGGTTCTTCGTGTCTTTTTGCTTCATCATCTGTCAAAAAGGCAGCCCAGCCTTTTTTGGCCAGCAAAAAGCTGCATTCTGGACTTCAAATCTACTCAAGTTGTAGCTTTAGTTATAGACAAATAAATTTTCCCCTTTGTCTGGCCACATGTATCCCTGTCCATATGGAATATGAATCGTAGAGTCACTCTCATGGGGGCTACAAGAGATCAGACTACCCAGAAAATTAAGAGCTGGGAACACAGCACGAAAAGGCAAATCTCTGAATAACTCAGAATGAAGGAGAGCTGAAGATGTGGACAAAGGGCAGACTCAGATTTCTGCAGTGATAGGGCTTAGAACTAGATGATCTTAAAGGTCTCTTGCAACCCAAACCATTCCATGATTCTTTTCTATGAAATGGCCAAGAAGAAATGGGAGAATTGGCCAACACATCTGGCAGAGGTCAAAGCAATGACAATGCATGCATCTACAAGTGTTAAGGATAGTTATAGCCAGCTGCTGCAAGCACTGTGTTCATGTAATTCCTGTCTGGCTCTTTTATTATTACAAATTATTTTCTAATTATCTGTTGACCCTCTGCAAGTTACCTATAAATGGAAACTTAACACAAATTACTCGAATTATGGCAAAGCAGAGGAACCTCTTCTGCACAGTTCCTTCTTGCAGTCAATAGCAGCAATTAATGAGGATTTTTAAAGTGAATTCCAAAGCAGCTTCGGAAAGAATAGCCTGTTCTTTATCCTCAGTTATGAGATGAAAAAAATTGATGTGCAAAACAGTTGTGCTGTAAAAAAAAAAAAAATTGTAATGACTATTACATTCATTAGGCTATATGTTTTGGAGAGCGTCAGAACAAATTACTTATTAGTTTCAGTTTGGGGGGGAAAAAACCTCTCACTTTTAAAAGAAACATATTGCAATATTCAAGAACATTTTAAAAAAAGATGTAATGTGCCAATTAAATACTTCACTTCAAAAACAATTTTTACCCAGACTAAAACTAAACAAAAATCCATTTGGGGCTACCTACCCTGCCCAAACCCGTTGTTCACAGCTCTAATTTTAGGTTATTGTCTGAGTTTCCCTGCAGACGTCTTTTCTGTCTGGAAATTTTGTGTAAGTACAAAAAGAGAACTGGCAACGTGTGCAAGACTTTCAGGACATCCAAAATCTCAGCAGTCTTGGTCAGCAGAGCTCCATATACACTGCTCACATGCATTCATAAAAGTCAATGTACAATTTCATGCAACGTGTACAATCCCAACTCCAGACGAGAGTAGTAAATCCATTCCAACCCAGGTGCAGAGGATGATATTCCAGATACACACTTCCAGATGGAAACAGCAGTGCTATGATGTGTTACATAGGGTCTGTGTAAGGCCTTTCAAGGAGAGCATGGAGTTGGTTGGAACCATCAGCATTACTCTTCATTTACTTAGCTGTAAAGCAAATATTTATTTCTTTTACTGCTTCTCCTTTTGCAAGACATGGTCGCTTAAGAATCATTAAAAATGAGGTGTGCCTCCTGGTCAGGAGAAGCTGCAGGAAAGAAGCTGAAATGACCCCACACTTTTTTTGCCCGCACAACAAATCACCACATGCTGGCCCCTGAATCTGACAGCTTAAAATGCTCATGGGGGAAGGAAATGCAAAATGCAGAGAGACTGGTACTGATGGATGATGAAAACTACTCAAATTGTATTTTTAAGGGCTGCCATGCAGAAGATACCATGGATGCCACCTTGTTCCAGTGTTGTTCACTGTTCACAGTAATCATTGTAAATCCAATGGGGTAGAATCTGATTTCACTCTGTGGGGTGCAAGTTCCCCAGGATCTAAGACAAGTTTCCCACTTGGACAGGAGAGCAGAAGACATGATGAAGCACCAGAACAGACTGCCAGAGAGGCTTCAGAGTCTCCTCCTTGGAGATATCCAAAAACCATCTGGACGTGATCCTTCGCCCCTCTGGGTGTTCCATTTGAGCAGGGGTTGGATCAAATGGACTCAGAAATCCATTCCAACCTCAGACATTCTGTAGTTCTATGAAAGTCAATGGGGAATCACCTCCTTCCACCAACCACTAAACACAGAACAAAGAAATCATGGGTTTCAACATAATAACCAAGAAGTAATTTTCAGCAGATTCTACGCATTGACATGAAACATCCAAATCAACTTTCAGCACAAATACCAACTGAGATAAAGAGCAGGCATGTATGCTAAAAGCAGAACACGCACACACACACACACACAAAACAACTCAAAACTCCAAAGAGTAATGATAGCAGCTATTTTCAAATGAAGGTAGAGTTAATGTTTAATGATTGTGGATGCTGCTTTTGTAGAGCAGAAGATCACAAAGGCTTCCTAATGAGCACAAACCATGGATGGAATTCTCAAACTAGAGGTTTTCCAAGAAAACAGGCACAGTGATGTTAGTGAGAGTGTGTGGTTTTACTTTTTCTTTCTAAGAGCTTATCTGAAAATGGCCAACATCAAAGAAATGTCTGCTTCGTTTCAAAACCAGGGAGAGAAAATAGTTTTACCACCACCCTCAGAGGACTGAAAAAAATTGTATTAAGTTTCCAGAGATAATTGGATATCTGGCAAGTGAATTGAAAAAGAGAAAAGCATAAAAATGGATCCAACCAAAACCTTTTTTTTTTTTTTTTTTTTTTTTTTTTTTTTTTTTTTTACTTTTGTCAGTATTATTTAACAGAATAATTTACATCATGAATTTTTAATTGTTTTTCATTTGGTCCTTTTATCTACCTGATTTCACTTTACTGACTGACACACCATGGTAGTCCTTCAGGTAAGACATAAAGATTTACAATACCAATAGAACTGTGCACAATAAAAGACCTGAATCTCCCTGAGAAAGAAGCTGCCATACCTGTTATGCTCTCAGACAGGTGGGTGTAGCGCATAGAAAGGACCCAATTCTACAAAGCCAAACTGGCATTAACTAACTTGACTAGCAGCAGTCCCAGCAATATACTGTAAGTTTAGAAACTTGACAGTCAAACAGTTTTCTCATAGGTGAATACAGAAAAATCATATAACCTACATTTTCAAGCTGGCTGTTGATTCTGGTATCCCAGTTTGAGGTATCTTTGGCCTAATTTCAGATGAGTTAATTACCTGCAGCTGCACACCAAGACTATTAAATCTTTGCTCTCACCTGTGAGACCATGAAGTCATAAGAAAGACATTTTAGAACAGTTTTTATAATATAAACAGTGTTTGCTCAGCTCATACCTCATCAAACCAACACATCAGTTCTCCCACTCACTGATGAAATGAGGGTCTACCTGGAGGTTTTCAAAAGAAAAAGGTAGAGGTTGCACTGAGGGACACTGTTTAGTAGGGATGGGTTGATGGTAGGACTGGAAAATCTTAGTTCCCTTTTCCAACGTTAAGGATTCTATAATTCAACTTGGGCTGATTTCAGGTGATCCATATGGTGCTTAGTCATGCAGGACTCCACTTTTCCATTCATCATGGGACCCAAATGTCAGTATTCAGCAATGCTACTGAGCATATATTGATATATAGATATGTATTTATAGATATATAACATACCCATATGCCACTGAACGCCATTTCAGACCCTCTCTGCTATCCCTCTCAACTTTCAGCTCCTGCAGGCTACCCATCTGTAGCACATTCAGTCACCACGTGACTGCTTCAGATACCCTAGGACATCTCACATGGCACTGAATTCAGACAACTACTCCCAATATTTATCAGTGCAGTGGATTCCACCCAGCCTCTTTGTTGCCTTTATAATTGTTGAAATTCCTAGTTAACAGCAGATTAGTTTCAAAAAAAATCATGGATTTATCGAATCATTAAGATTGGAAAGACAAATAAGATAATCTAGTGGAATCATCAGCCCACACCTGTGACTGCTCTATATTATGTTCCTTAGTGCCACATCTACCCTCTCCTGGAACACCTCCAGTGATGGTAACTTAACCACCTAATTGGGCAGCCAATGCCTCACCACTCCTTCTAAGAATTTTTTCCTAATATACAGCCTGATCCTCCCCTGGCGCAGCTTAAAGCCATTAGCTCTCCTCCTATCTTGATTTCTGCAGATTTCTGCAGACGCTGTGGTGTGCAAGGTGAAGAAATAATGTCCTTTCCCATGTTTCTCTGAGATTTTGAAAGACCACTACATTTTACACATTTCACTTAAAGCACACTCACCTGAGAGAAAACCCAAATTCCATGCAAGAAAATTTTCTTGTTCGAGGCCCAATTTGTTGCCTTGGGTTATTCTTTCTCCTATAGTCCTCTTCTCAGAAAAGCTAAAGCTCTCCAAAGACAAGATACAATGCATTTCTTCTGTATTGGAAGAAAGTCATTTTTCTGAGCTCTCAGATTTGATTTTATTTTAAAGGATTGCTTCATGACATGAGAACCTGTTACTATGATGAGTTTTTTCAACTGCATTATAAAGGACATTTTATAAAGGTTGGTGTTCCCTTATAGCAACTTTGATGCCATCAAGTAAAGTACTCATAGTGTTTCAACAGCATGCTAAGCTAAATGTTTTTTTCCCTTCTCGCTCTGCCAAGATACTTCTGTAGTGATGCTGTATTAAAAAAAAAAAACTTAAAAGAGCTCTGGTTCATGCTGGTTATGGCTCAGTGCTGAGTGTATGCAGACATATCCTCTGCAACCCCCACAGCTGCTTCTGCAACACCATCCCTATGGCTCAGGCTGCAAGGTGAGGTCTAGTTCAAGGCTTCCATTTTACAAAGCTTTTTCAGCTTCTGCAATGAGCTCAAAGTGGGATTACAAACCTGGTCCCTCCTGTTATTAAGAAATGTAGAGAAACAAAGAGAGCAGCTACTCAGGGAGCTCTTGGTCCTCCTACGGACCCTTTCAGCAGTCCATATCTATCAAAAAAGCAATTAAGTGCTTAATATTTTGGCTCCTGCTGAAGTTTCTTTGACTTCACTTTTCTAATAACATTTCAGCATTTGCCTGGGGATAAGCATCCCTGGCAGTATGCATAAGCAAATTAATCACGTGCTGAGCAGGGTGAAGTTCTAACAAATGTTTTAGTGAACTGTCACCTCACATCTCTATGGAAATATTCCCATCTAGAACATCTCTACACTCTGTGAAAGAGTGGTCATTGCTAGTGCAGCAGTGGAACTGCTCTGTATAAAGTAAGAAGCTGTACCAACACAATCTGAATACATCTCACTCTGAGCAACCCAATCTAGCTGTAGGTGTCTCTGCTCATTGCAGGAAAGCTGGACAAGATGACTTTTAAAGGTCCCTTCCAGCTCAAATGATCCTATGATTCTCTGGTTCTATGAATGGAAAGACAAGATTATTGGAACTTTAACTGAGGAAGATACCAGCGGTTTGCTTGCTCAATCCTTGTTCAATGCATTGCTTAATAATACTTACATACCTTCTTGAGCATGACTGCTCTCCTTTGCATGGCTCAGCTGAGCATCCTTTTCCCACAGGGCTCCTTGCTTATAGCAGCTACAGGGTGAAGGCTGAGACCTACAGCTCTTCAGCTTCCCTGCAAGCTTATGGGAAATCTGACGGGATATCTATCAGCTAGCACTGCTCTTCAAAGTGGAAAAAGACAGTGTTTAACCTTCCAACTATATAACTTTGCATAATAAAACTGCTCAGACTTGGAGATTTTTCTGACAAGTGCCAAAAGCTTTCCAGTAGAAAGCTTCATCAGCAGATCTAAATCACACTTCCTAAATGAAAGCCTGCTTTCCAATTTATGCACTAACTTTACCTGCTTTTAGAATCAGAGAAAAAACTGAAGGCACTCTGCCTACAAAAAGGCTTTTCTAAAGCAGTAATGCTGCTGCGACTGGAAACACAATTATACTCCTGCTTCATCTTGCAGGTGCCAGTTTTTTCCCCACAAAGACATGGAAATGAACACGTTACTCCAATTGCTTTAAGAGCTCTTTGAAGGTGTTCCAAAAAGCTTATGTCTTCAGGGTCACCATGGCTACTCACAGTATTTACTTCAGCTACTGAAGTGATTTTTGAAGAGGCACAACAATTGCTAGACATGAAAAAGCATAATTAACAGATAACTAACAGATCTGTTATGATACTAACATATCTTCAATACAAGACTACATTGTCTTATCGCTGAAGGACTCTTCAGGGCAGTACAGGCCTTTATCTATTGCTTTGCAAAACCCATTCTGTTGGCAGCATGATGAGAAAACCACCCTCATTTTCTTCTCCCACTTATAACCTGGCTTGCACAGGAGGGGAAAACTGACTCACAACTTTACAGCTACTTCCAATCATCTCTCTGATGCCCATCTGCCAGCAAATCTCTGCTGCAAAACCCATCAGAGGCAAGATTTGGGAGCTAGGAGACATTTCTGGAATGTTTTGTGCCCTGCCAGAATTCCAAAGCATTGAGAAATTACAAAAGTCTTGGAAAATGAAATGCATTTCAGTAGGGTTTTCTCTTTTGTCCCATTTCTAGTGTTTTTGAAAAGGGGTTGTCAGTGGTATTTTTAGGAAAGGGATCAGGTTCCTGCATGTCCAGCAAAAAGCATCATCTGCAAAATGCCAGCATTGCAGCCAAGCTCCTGACACACTCCAATATAACTTAGGATAATGGGGGAGATTCATAACGTATTACCATAACAAAAACAACACCTCGCATAGTACATTTTGAGCGCTTCACACAGCAAGCTTTAATCAGTTAGATCTCAAAGTGAGTTAAAGTAGGTTGGTGACTGCTCAGCGGACTAAAAAACCAGGCCAGAGAGATGCTGCAACTTTTCCAAGGACATAAAAAAACCCAGTCTCACAGTCAGAAATGAAATCCAAGTCACCTGAATAATAACTGTTTGTTGGAATAGACAATCTTAGTGGTCTTTCCAGCCTTAATGATTCTATCACTCTATGATTATCTTGTGCCCTTCCACACAATAAATGCTTCTACCACTAGCCTGCATCATCTACAAAGCTCATGACCTTAAAAAGCAAATTCCTGAACTTGGACCAACTGTGGGTACCAATATGGTGGTGTCAATACGGTGGGCCACCAAAGATGCTGAGCCAAAAAGAACTGGTTGGCAAAGTAAAAGAAGAACCTGTTCTTTACCCTCGTGAGCTGTAATACACATCCATGGCCAGGAAGAATCACATATTTAAGTTTTCTCTTAAATCGTTCCCATATGAAGCATCACAAAGACGACTCCATCTCAAGGATAATTCACCCCTGCCAGAACACCAGGTATTTCAGACTGATGAGCCACATCTAACACTGCACAGTCATCTCTCTATCTTCAATAATATTTGAGGGACTCTTATTTCCTTGCATGACCCTACTTACTCTCCCTCCGTTACTGCCACATGTGAGTGGTGCAGGGAGAGGGAGAGATGGCTTCTCAAGAGTCTCCGAGTTTGTTTAGCACTGTCTCACTGACATCAATGGCCAACCTTCATCATTTTTATTGGTAGCAGAGTTGGCCTAACTCTGATTAACTACAGATAAATCCCAGCCTAGATACTTTTTGATGCTTGTCTGCACTTTCCATGACCCAAGACAGAATGCATGAAGAAATGAAATTCCAGGGTTCAGACGCAGGGATAGAAGCTGTAATAAGATCTACCACAAATGTAGATGCCACCTAATCAAAAGGCCCAAGAATGGAGAGCTAAACTCAAAACAACCATTAGCTACACTAAAAAATAGGACTTTTGTCTAGACTCTCAGGAGATAGCACGCATTGGCTAAAGCCAGTGAGGTAAAGTTCAACAAGATCAAGTGCTGAGACCTGTTCTTTGGTCACAACAACCCTAAGGCAACGCTACAGGCTTCAGTAGGTGGTGAGATCACTGGAGGTGTTCAAGAGATATGTGATACACTGGGACATGGTTTAGTGATCAATATTGGTGATGGATGGTTGGACTGATAATCTTAGAAGTCTTTCCCAATCTTAATAATTAATTCCATGATTTTCCTGTTTGCATTCACAAGACATTTAATCCTGTGTCTTCCCAATATTGCTCTTTCTGTCAAAAGTTTCACATCTTATCAAAACACTCTCAGCTAGATTAAAAGCTGACCAGAAGTCCATCAACCTTACTGTTATAATAAGTGATGTATAAAGATGACTTAATTGTTCATTAGACTAAATTTTTGTCAAGGCTTCAAGATCTACAGCTTATTTCACATCCCTCTATGATCAAGAGCAGCCAAATATGAACTCAAAGGCTGCTTTTCTCCCTACTTGAGAGCTCTGACATGTTTGTATATATGCCAACAATAAATCAAGAGAAATCAACATGGTCACAGGGCTCAGTTTTGCCCAACGCACCTTTTGGAATAGATTGTATTTGTATAAATATTAAAATACGTAGATATTTTTGGTCTTACCATGTTTAAACTCTACTTTCATTTATTTAAGGGGGAAAAAATGGCATAGTACTGTGCTGAAAATCTAATTTGTCCCTTACAGACCACAATACACTTAAGTATTCAGCAAGAGCCACAGCAGAAACAGATGCCAGCAGATGGCATTATCCTGCACAAAAATCAATTAAGGACATTTACAATATGTCAAAAGTGCAATTACAAAAACAAAGAGTAGACCTATACATCTGTTTGTTAATGAAGCCGTAAGTATCTGACGGTTAGCCAACAAACCACAAGATAAAGACTGAGGAGCTGCAGTAACACGAATAACACAGAAGGAAGTACTGCATATATTCAGATTCTTCAGCAGTCGTTGGAAAATACAAGATGTTGAGCAGAAATTGAGTATCTAGATAGTGGAAGTCCATATGTTATGCATAAATATAGCAAAAATATAAGCACATAAGAATTTTCGGTATCACAGATTTTTTTAAGGACTGTGATTTGCACAGAAATTGTAGTAAAGGGAATCATATGGTAATGATAAATTAAGAAATACTCTTTTCATCGTAACACGATCCTCTGATATATTTTAAAGGCTGCTGGAACCTTGTCACCTTGCCTGAAATAAAAAGAAAAGCATTTGCAGTTCACTAAAAGCTGATTACAACATCTCAGGTGAGAACTCGGTGACATTCAAAGTTAGAAGTATAATGCAGCCGATACATCAGTACCATCTTGTAAACACTATAAAACACACCTGGACAGAGGGAATTCCCAGAGTTATTTGTATGGGAAAAAGAAATCTTACATCCTTAAGCTCCCTGTGGAAAAGATGAGAGCTGCAAAAGTTTTGCATGAGGAAAAAATAATCTTTTGTATCAGTTTCACTGAACTTTGCTACCCAAGCTCACTGAAGGGCAGAGACTTTAGTAAGGGTTAAGACCAGAAAACACCTACAGATGGGAGGCTCAGATGATCTGAAAGAAGCCAGTTGCACTGAACACAGTTTGCATTTAGCAGCAAAACACAGACTCAAGGAGTTACAAAGGAATTGAGGTTGGCAATGATCCTTTGGGCCCATCTGGCCCAACCCCCTTCTCAAGCAGGGACAACCAGAGCTGGGTGCCAAGGACTACGTCCAGGCAGCACCAGGAGGAGACTCCACAGCCTCTCTGGGCAACTGCACCAGTGCTCCGGCACCTGAAAGCACAGAATTGCTTCCTGGTATTCAGAGGCAACCTCCTGAGTTCCAGTTTGTGCCCATTGCCTCTTGCCCTGGCAGTGAGGAGAACAAGTCCAGATCATAGAATCATAGCATCATTAAGGTTGGAGAAGACCTCTACAATCATCCAGTCCAACCATCCAGGTGCCACTAATATTGCCCACTAAACCACATCCCTCAGTACCACACCTACACACTTCCTGAACAATGTTATATCACTTCTCCCTCCCTCCTAATCTTTTCAATTCTGACAAAAGTGCTGCGCTGACAGTTTAGAAAGCATAATCCTTCATTTTATTAATGCTCTCCCAGCCTGGCTTCCTCCGCATTGCCTTTCTACAGCACCAGAACACAGCCAGGAATTACAGCAGCCACCCCATTCTGCTGCTGAGGATGGCATTTAATGTCCCAGTCCCTATTATCTGTTCTTAGTAGTGGTTTTCTGCAGATACTCATGGCTACGAACAGAGATGGGTCAGTCCCCGTCCCCATTCACTGCAACATGATGAAGGCCTGGTATTAAAATAGACTATCATATCACTTCAGTGTACTACACTTCTTCAGCTCCTAGGGAACTCACACCAAATGTCTGCTGCTTTTGCTGCCAAACAAATAAAATATTCAGAAAGATTTACATTAAGTGTTAATAAGGGCTGAGAGCCAGGCTGCTTTAAGGACCCAGGAAAAATACAGCCTTAGCACTGAGTGCAAAGCGTACTCACACTGTATATCAAAGCAACGCATCCTTCATTTTTACCAAGGCCCAGACGACAGTATCATTAGGCTGGAGGTGGATAAGTGACAAATGATCTGCTGAACGTCACTGCGGGCCGTGCAGGACTTCATCCCAGCACTCCTGAAAGCAGATGACTGGGTAGGAATTGATAAGATAAAAAACATAAAGCTTTGAGAATGACTTTCCTGGGAATAAAACCCTACTGCATATTTATATTATTCTGCTTTGTAAATTGATTTTGTCGTGTTACCTTGTCAAACCATTGAATAAACTACGTAATTGCTTCAGCAGCACTGATGGAGACGTGACAGATTATTCCAAGCATTGTGATTCTTTGTTCTCATATATCTCATTAAGAAATTATGATTCCATTTACAGCTCTTAAGTCAAATTCAGCAGCTGCTGACACATGCATTTGACCTGGCATCCACCAATTGTTTACTGTTGTCTTAGATATTGTTCCTGGTGAAGTATCTCTTGCAAGCCATCTCAGAGAAGAGGTTGATGATTTTTTAACAACGCAAGACAGGAGAAAAATGCATCTCCCTTCTTTGCTGATTTATAGCTTCTGTAGAATGAAAAGGAAGTAAAACTCCTTGTACTTTGTATTTGTCCCCTTCCTCTTTGCCTTCTTTTTGGAAGTCTTTTTAACACCTATCATTTCAGTAAATAAATTTGTATCACATCTGGGCTGGAAGGAGATGCCCCACGGGACGGGCACAGCCCCTTTCTATTCCTGCCTGGAACTGCAACCTGTTCTCCCCAGTCCTGTAATTTTATATTGCCTTTTGAAACCTGTATGTAAGGAGCATAAAATGCTGCTTTCCAGCTTGCTGCTGAGTAATATGGGCCCTTCTGGACTCCCAGAGGAAAACCTCCAAGCTGTGCACATCAAAGGCAGAATTTTACAGTCACTTCACACTGCTACAAATGATTTAAGAGCAAATCTGAAGAAAAATAGGCCTGGTGTGCTTTTGTGTGCTACCCCCTGACTTCAAGGGGATCCATTGGAAGAGCTAAGCCAATGCACAGAGACTTCTAGGAAGACATTTTTCAAAGGCAAAGCTTGTTTTTAAATAACATTTTTGCTATCACTTTTTACTATCACTATTTTACTATCTCTTCCGTATTTTGCCTTTAGAGTTGAGGTACCAGAACTCCAAAGCCACTGTTGTGTCACCAGTGATACGGCTTAAATAATAGAGAAAAGGGAGTTGATTGCAGAAACTAATGCACCTGCCACTGTAATCATGCAATCATGGAATGGCTTAGGTTGGAGGGATCTTAAAGACCACCAAGCCCCAGCCCCTGCCATGTGCTGGGTGCCCCTCACCAGCTCAGGCTGCCCAAGGCCCTATCCAACCCGGGCCTGAGTATCTCCAGAGATGGGACAGCCACAGCTTCTCTGGGCAGCTGTGCCAGTGCCTCACTGACCTCTGTTTATAGGCATTAGTGAGTTTCTAATCAACATGACTTTGCCAGCCCTAACCATGCTGTAGAGAGGGCAGTGGTGCAGAATGACTTAAACGTTGTCAACGATGCACCAACCACTCATCCACAGAGCTGAATGACACCACAAATACACACCTGCTAACACCAAGTACAGCTTTGTTGGTTCATGCACATGCTGTAGTCAAGTTTGCACCCAGAAACCTCTAACAGGATCCAGCTGCTACACACATGGAGAAATGAGAGTGGTGTGAAGGATGTATTATCTAAATAAGCCCTCAGCCATGCTGTCTTCCAGCTGTGCATCCCAGCTGTGCACACCTGTAGGATGTGACCATGGCATCAGGGAAGGACCATCACATTCACTTCTTTCTTGGCTGTGCTCACCTCCATGCGACATGCGTGCTACATGGGTGCTAGGACTCCACGCAGTTCTTGTTATAAGTCTGGGCAAAGTGAGCATTTTTCTTCCAGTATTTGAGAGGACCTACTAGAAGAGCCTCAGAAATGCAATCAGAAGGCTATAGGGCATCACAGAGTCAAGACCTCCCACCTCTGAGAGCTTTCCCTAATCCCTAAACCAAACAAGATCAAGCACAGTGTATTTGAGCAGCTGTGGAAGCACTTCCGAAGTCCTGTTAAACAGAACTGCATGGGAAAAAGCCATTATCCTCTCTTCACTGCTGAAAGCAACCAGCTAGTGACCAAGAGTAGAAACACTGAGCCAACAGTGTGACCAAGGTCTAACAAGTAGATGGAATATATATATGTAGTTTTTTATATGGAATATATATGTAGTTTATATATATATATATACACACACACACACACACATATATAATAAAAATAATAAAATATATAATAAAAATTATATATATATATATATATATATATATAAAAAAAAACAACACAGCATCACAAAAACATCTGTCATGGAGACACTCCACAAAGGCATTCAGAAACCAGCTAAAGCCAGTTTGTATCCAAGTAGAAACTTATCCTCATCACTACAGATTCTCATACTGAATTTGCAGATGGGCTCCATCAGATATAAGCAGGCATGAGTCTTCTCCTGCCTTCACCTCAATGTAACCCCAACAGGAAGCAAAATTCAGACTGCAGAATAGGATAACCGTGTTCGATAATGCTCCTAAACAGTTTTCACCAAATGGCACAGTTCATTTGCTATGCATTTATTAATGAAGCCAAAGAATATGATGTGCAGCAAGAAATTAGCACTGTGTATCACTACATATCACTGCACATCACTACATAAATAGCATTTTAATACGTATATGTATATCACTCTATCTGTATGTATACAAAAGGCTCCAACACCATCATAACTACGCTGTAGAGATGAAACAGCTGAAGCTGCTGGCAATTTCAGTGATCCTTAATTGACAGTGACAGTGTCAATCACATAGTACGAGCTATCCTCTATGAAGAACCTGCAGTTATTAATTTTTGCAATGGGTATCTCATGAAGAAGCACATTTAGCTAGTTGTCTATGGATGTCAATTAGGCTTAAAACTACCTTATTTTAGAAATCTCTTTCTTGGCATTTATCCACAGCTGAACTCTCACTGCTATGCTTTCCCCTAAATGTCTCCCTTTTGACTTTCCCCCAGTGCAGCTCCATTCACGTGCAGAGTTATTATGCTCTCATATTCTTGATGTTCTCCTTCAGCAGTGCCATAAGGGCACCAGTTTGCTTTCTGGGTACAAACCGTCTCAGCTGTCACTCAGGAAGCCTGGCATCAATTGATTTTCTTTCAAATAAAATACAAGATTCATCACACACACACAAAAAAACACTCTATAGCCTTGCATATAAAGCTATGATAGCTTTTTCAAGGTCTTTCTCTTAAGAACATAGGATTTATCTCTACAATATAAATTACACTTATATAGCTTTTGCCAGGAAAATTAGGAAGTTAAATTACTTCAGATATAACTTAATGTACTCAGAGGACCAGTCTTCTTGTAGCAGAATCATAGAATCACAGAATATCCCAAGTTGGAAGGGATTATCAAGTCCAATTCCTAACAACCTGCATACCCTGAACATGCAGGCTTTGAAGAACCTGTTGGCTTTTTTTTTTTCCCCCCAATTCATTTCAGCTCTTTTTTCCAACTCATTCTACATTCCCCCTCCTAAATATACAGCATCCTGCTTCAGAAAAAACATAAGTTAAGTCTGTAGCTCCATTGCTCTGATATTTGGAAAAATTTGCTCTCTGGAAGAGTAGTGAGGCATTGACACAGGCTGCCCAGGGAGGGCATGGGGAGCACAGTGGGGGTGTTCAAGAGGGCAGACGTGGCACTGAGGGATGCGGTTTAGTATGTATGGCAGGGATGGGTTGATGGCTGGACTGGACAATCTTAGTGGCCTTTCCACCTTAATGATTCTATGATTTATTCCTCCTTTGCCCCAGTACCTGTGTAATTCAGCCAACAGGAGCTGGACTATTATTTTACCCCATATATGTTTTTACCTAAGCATTATTCCATGGCTTGTCAAACAACTCAACTGACATGTTGCATGCTATTTGCTTCCCTATTTTCTCCCTGTAGGAAGTTGTACATGTGCAGCACCCTTCTCGGAGATGCTTTTGTGTGCCTGTTTTATTGTTCTTTTTTAAATTCGAGAGCAGTCGGTGTTTGGGAAGGGGAGCTTGTTTGCTCTACAATATTCAGATTGCTATGTGATTATGCTAAAAAGGTGTATCAGAACACAGTGGCTTGAAATGAGAGGACAAAGTAGTGGTTTTGCAGTGATCACCAGCCCATGGAAAAGATCAATGGTGTCAGATTTTCCACTCAAATACATTAAGTCTCTTGAACTACAGCAGGAAATCCCTTTAAGGCAGAGGTGTGAGGCTCATGATGATTCCAGAGCTTTAAATAGTCTTTTAGATATCTCAGGCCCCAGCTACAAAATGTCCTCAAGTAAAAGATGTAGTCTTTGACTTTGTTTCAGGCACTCTTCAGTTTTTCATACAAAAGTTTCCTTCTTTTGAGCCCTTCCCCGTCACAAAGGAAATGGCAGGACCATAGAAATGAAACTGGGTTTGGTGCCCGACTCTCTGTTGGGCTGTAATGTATGCAAGTGGCAAAAAAAAGATGGAAAAAATAATAGAATCATAGAACAATTAAGGTTAGAAAAGACCACAAGGATCATCTAGTCCAACCATCACCAACATACCCAGGCAGCCCTTGGGAAATGCCACTGCCAAGGACCAGCACACACACTGGAGTGATCCCATATTGCTCCCAAAACAGACAGGTCTTCTGCAGCTCTTTAAAATTCTGAGAAAACTTCAGTTCTTCCACACATCTGTGAAACAACACTGCAATAAAGTGCTCGTGCTGCTACCAACAGCACAGACACAGTGCTGTGCATTTTCAACGTCTGCTACAAACCTTGGCTAGTGAAAACTCATTATGCCCCTGGGTGATTCACAAATAAATAAATACTTTGTGAAGAAGCTCTGCTGATAGAAGCTGAAAGAAGATAATCCATTGCATAAGGCTGGGGTTAAGGCTCACGTTCAGCTCCACGTCTTACAAGTGACACAGCGCCTCATCTGAAGCAAAGTCATGTTAACATTTTGTCTTATTTATTTAGATTTTAAGCTCTTCTGGGTATGAACTCTCTTTTATTCTTGCTCGTAGTATTTCTAGCACAACTGAGTCTGATCTCTTTTGAGGCCAGTAGAAGTCATAGCAATAAAATACACGTATAGATATTTTTGAACCTTCATATTTTTCTTGTTAGTATCTAAACCTAAAATATACCCTGGCTTTTCAGTCTTTGCAAACCTTCCAAATCAAACAAGTGGCTTCACTTATTTATGTTGTACTACCCCGAGAAACAGCCATGTATGTGAACCATCATACAGCCAGATAGGAACCAGAAGGCCACATTCCTCAAAAGCACGTTCTGTCAAGTTTCAAACATGCTCCTCAACTAAAACACCAATACCAAAGAACAGCTTCCCAGCACTGAAAGGTGGTCATCTAAGCAGGACACCCACCATGACTGAGAAAGCCTTAGAATCACAGAATAGTTTGAGTTGGAAGGGACCCTTAAAGGCCATCTGGTCCAATTCCCTGCAATGAATAGAGACACCTACAGCTCCATCAGCTGCTCAGAGCCTCATCCAGCCTGACCTTGAGTGTCTCCAAGGGTGGGAGAACTTCCTTGGTTGGAAGCTCCAAGGAAAATCTGCAAACCTTCACATGTCCCTGCTGATAACAGGGGAGGGTAATCCTTACATGTGATGTCCAAACTGCCACACCAGCTCTCCCCAGAAGAAAAACAGAAGCTAAGGACATCTTCAGACCCCATATTTTCCGTATCTCCTGCCCTTGCTCCACTCCCATTGTGTATGGGTGAGGTTTCTAGGGCTTGCGTTCTGACATCTGAGCATTCAAGGTAACTCCCAAACTTCTGCCACTGAGGCTTGAAAAACCTATCTTCAGATACTCAGTCTAAATCAGGGAGAGCACTATGCGCATAATCCATGGCAAGCAGAAGAGGTGCAAACACAAAGGGTGTGGAGGAGAGGTGCTGTGCCTCACTCTCTTGCTGTTTATGGTAAATTCCCACCTTCATTTTCATCATTAAATGGATCTTCCTATTGTCCTTCCTGGAAACCAGAATGAGACTGAAACTGCTGAGTCAAGCTCAAATTGGGACTGCATGACAACACAAAAATGAAAATAAACCCTCAATACAGCTGAGCTGCTTCCTCTCACTTCTTCCTCTTTTGCGCCTTGAAAAAGGTAATTTAGGAACCATCCCTGTGCTGCTGTAGTCCATCAGTCCACAGCTGTTGGTATTTTTGAATACAGCATATGATATTACCCAGGAAAAGGGAAGCCAAACCAGCGACCTGTGAGAGGATCTCCAGCCCTGTGCTCAGCTGCTCTGCACACAGCAGAATCAAGAGAGCATCCCAGCAGCTTTCTCTTAGCAAAGTCAGCGTTAATATATATATATATATATATATATATATATATATATATATATTAATAAAACAGCTTTTTAATCCAGCCAAGAAAAATCTGCCAAAAAACATTATTTTAATTTAAACTCAGGCAATCTGTTTGGTGAGTAATTCTGGCACAAAACTCCACACACAGCTTTCAACATGAAAACATCAGTGAACGGACATGAGAAGTTTATTAACAATCTGTTATTTATGGTTTTCTTTTTAAAAAATGATTGACACAACACACACAGGAAAATTATAGGAACCGCCAAGTCAGATAACACAACAGCACATCAGTGCTGAGATGTGATAGAAAGGTTTCAGGGAACAGCATGATTGCTATGAAAGAGAAATATCCTGACTGCTGAGCTATTTGCCATTCCAGAACAGCCCAATCACACACATATGATTGCAAATTATTGTTATTGTTCTAAATTATTATTTACAGAACACCACTGAAATACAAGGTGCTTTGAATTCCAACCAAAATGACAGTCTGCTGCCCCAAGGAACTTTTCCTCCCCCCTTTCACTCATTACCTGTTTACTAACAGCACCTTTTTAGTCCCAGCTTGTTTTCATGCTATCTGAAACGACTATAAAATTAGGTCCTATTAAGTTATCATGAATATAAACAGTGACTCACCACTTAAGTGAATGCCATTACTGGCAATAAATTCAGAACCTATTATAGATGCTTGCTATTGTCAGGCAAACCAAAACAATACAACTTTATTCAATATTAATTGCATCCTTCGATGCTTGAAAGGATTAAACAATCCCAACCAATATTCTGCACATAGTACACAGAAACACATGCAAGGGGCAACAGAAATAATTGAGGTCAGACACAGAAGAAGTGAAGGAAAGAAGCAAAAAGGAAGGAAAAATGGGTAAGGAGATATTTCATCTCCTGTCTTAAAGCAGATGGAGGGTGAAGGAAGCAGACAGGCTCCTCCAGATGGAGAAGAAGGCTCTCACTCCCACTGTGTTGTGACTGTATTGGGAAGAATAAATTCGGGATAAAGGATTACTATGGGATGCCATAGGTCTGGGTTCAGCCCATGCGCCCTGACAGAGCTCCAGTCCATCTGGGTTTTGTTTGTTGCATGTTTAGGACATCACCTTGCTCTGCAGCCAGCAAAAGATACCAGTATCAGTAAGTATCAAAGGCTGCTCCGAAAGTAATGCCTCCTATTTCATTATCTTAGCCAGCGACATCAGAGCTGGATGTTGGTGATATGGCAGTAGAGGTTGAACCTTCACAAATATATTCCATTACATTTTGTTGCCATGTGACAGATGGCAGCAGAGGAGGCATTCTGACAAAATGGCGTTTGACATAGAAGTGAGGATAAAGAGAAGGTGTGTCATTGAATTTCTCTGTGCAGAAAAAATGGGACCCACTGACATTCACTGATGTTTGCTGAACATTTATGGAGTGGATATGAGCACAGTGAGGTGGTAGTTTTCAGCAGTGATAACAGTGACTTGGATGAGAAGTCATATTCCAGATGGCCAAAGGCAGCTGTGACACCACAAAATGACAAGGATCTCAATCAGTTTATCCATGCAAATGAGTTAATAGTGGTGGCTGTGTTGAAAAAAAAAAAAAAATAGCATTTTGCAGCTGAGAATTTGCTTTAATCAAACAGTGCTGCCGTGCTCTTTGCATCTGTTGTAGTCTCCATGGAAATAAATAGAGGCATCATTTTCAGAGCAACCTACATATTAGACATGGGCTAGGTGAAGAGCATGCTGCTGAGCACTGTGCAAAACCAACAAAAAAAAAAAAAAAAAAAAAAAGATCTGACACTCTATTCCAATCCTAACCAAGCAAACCGGGTGCCCCAAAACAACTTGTCTTCCTGAAAGCTATCAAGTATTTCAGAATCTTGGAAATGGACCCTTATGCTACCCTGCTGCCCCAGTAAGCATCCACTACCCAAAATGCATCCACGAAGCACCCTGGCAGAGCTGTCAGAAGTCCCTTCTCACTGACAGCTGCGGACTTTTCCACAGCCCTCTCCATCTGCCTTTAAATCAGTTGGCCATCTTGCTTTCCTTTTCTCCTATTTCAATTCCAGCTGAATGTTCAAACCTGCTATCTTCTGTAATGTTTAAAGAGGGACCAACAATCTACAGCATAAGACACTACAATTCACATTGAAAATAGTGGGACTACTAATTTTTATGCCTCTGGGAGCACTGGGATAGTAAAACTATATCACATGAGAGCAGGGAGGATTCCTTAGGTTAAAACAAATATGCCAGCCTACAGAAGCCATCTAAGTATTTTTTTTTGCTTTCTCTACAAACCAGAATATCCTAGCTGTCCCACAGCATTCAGTTCAACATCCAGACCTGGATCCCAGCTGTCACTCCTCCTGGGGATATGACCCATTTCTTAGCATTCATTACCACAAACTCCATGAGCATTTGTACGTAAGATTCCCAAATTTACGGATTTGAAGGTCAGAAGGGACCACGAAACATCCTCCTCTGTACCCTTGGGCAAGAGGCTGAGAGCTCTCAGATGATAAAAGGATTTCTCCTAGCAACTCATCCTGGAGGAAACGAGAGCTGCTTGCCTTCATAGCTTCATTAATCACAGAATCATTAAGATCGGAAAAGATCACTACGAACATCCAGTCCAACCCATCCCCACCATGCCCACCCACCACGTCCCTCAGTGCCATATCCACCCTTTTTTTGAACACTTTCAGGGACAGTGACACCACCACCTCTCCGGGCAGCCTGTTCCAATGTCTCACCACTTCTTCTAAGAAGAAATTGCTCTTAATATCCAACCTGACTCTCCCCTGGTGTGATTTGAGGCCATTGCTTCTCATCCTATCACTGCTACCTGTGAGCAGAAGCTGACCCTCACCACACCCTCCTTCAGGCAGTTGTAGAGAGCAATAAGGTCTCCCCCGAGCCTCCCCCTCTTCTCCACATGAACAATCCCAGTTTCCTCAGCCCCTCTTGAACTCTGTATTTTCTCCCCTTTAAGATATTTTTTTGCCTTGAAATGTTTCCTTAATGTAGTTAAAAACTAGGAAAATACTGAACTGAGAAAATGATGAAACAGTCCGATACAGTCACTGCTGGCACAGCAGGGTGTCATAAAAAAAGAGGCAGAAATTGCTCATAATGTCAGCACGGACATGGAAATCAGGCAAACACTTTTCCATCTTCACAGGGGGTACAGAGCCAGAGATAGCACAAATAGCAGGATATTTAAATCCCAAGAATCTCAGAAAAGAAAAACAATTGGGTAACTTGCATGATGCCTTAGGTTAATGAGCTAACCAGTGATGATTTGTTGTATTGAACACATTGATGTTCATTATGATAACTGGTGTTTTTGACATGTAGCTGATAAGATGGGAAGATCCTAGAATCATAGAACAGTAACACAGCTTGTGTTGGACTTGACTGATCAGTTAAAACCCCCTGCTGTGGGAAGGGTTGCCAACTTCTAGATAAAGCACTAGCATCTTTGAATAGAGACAACCAGACCTTGAGCCTAAATGGTATTCTCAGCATCTTCTACACAGCAATTCCAACACTATGGAGAACCTCTACCACCAGGACTGCAGAGCTGAATGCCTGGCCCAAGTCAGGGACAAAGAATACACGTCACCTCCAACGGCCTTGTTCCCCATGAAGGTCTGAGCATGCAGAGCAGATAGGACCATGAGACAAACCTGCTCATGGAAGCCTACGTGTCAGTGTGGGACTACGTGGGGAAAACATGATGAAGGATATGAGAGCACAAAATTAAAGACAACTGAGCACAATTGTTTGTGACAGCATGCATGTGAATGACAGGAAACAGACGTGACAGTAGGACTGAACTGTGCTTCACATCAGAAACAAACCTATGGGTGCATGCAAGAGTCATGAAGAGCAGCAGGAGTTCATCAAATGATGTAAGAATACCTAACAGACCCGAGACACTGGGACCTGAACAGTAGAGATTACAGCAGAGCCTCTGAAAGAAAGAAAACAGAACCACCACAGTTTTCTCTGAACTGCATTTTAGAAAAGTGCTGAAGACATCACAGCATGCTTGTCTTCCCACCCAGCTATTACTACCTTATGACTATATCCATGCAGCTCCCTGTGTTGTCATTACTGAGCTATGAGGACTTCACTGTAGCATATTTACGGACAACACCAGCATTTCCACAGCTGCTAAGGTTAACTTGATCGTAACTCCGATGTCACTAAGCCGTGGTAACATGTATTAGAAATGTGAGGTCAATCCAGTTAGATGGACCAAACAATCAGCTAATGGATAACAGTAATACTCCTCAAAACATCAACATCTTACCTTTGAAATGCCTTACAATATCAGTTCAACACAGAGAGAAAACAGTATTTCAGTAACCACCCATCATATCATCAGATTCCTGTTTTTGTGAAACTTGGCATCTTCTGAGGGCCAGGGCAGAAATCCCCCTCTCCAGGAAGGCCTGGGAATTGAGCTGAGCTACAGCAGGTGAATTTGTTGAAATTCAAGATGAGAAGCAGCTGATCAGATCCCTTCTTTCCTCAAATCTACTTGTCTTGACTGGAGAGAGACTCTCATTTGTAATCACTGAGCATCTGACCCACTGCTATGATTTTATCTTGTATTTCCTTTGCATTTTTCTTCCTGGCCACCTTCTCTGGTTCTGTAATCTCAGGTTCCATTGCCCAGAAGTGTCCCATGCTGAACCTGCGCATATAGAATCAGGATCACAGCTTCCACAGCCACAAATATAAAATAGAATTTTGGAGTCTAAGAGGAATTTTCTGTACAGACTGCAGAATGAAACCACATTTTATCAGCATATCATCCACATGTTTCTTCTGTTACATTTTCATGCGTAATATTGCCAAAATAGTTCACTGGAAATCATAGATTGGCACATCTACAGTTTCTCAACCTTCCCAACCACACTCCCTTTAATTTTCTGCTTCCTTCCTCTTTTTTCTTCCATCTCTGCTTGTCTTGCCCTCTCCTCGCTCTTTTCTCTAATGTCTATCTTAATAGAATCATCAAGGTTGAACAAGACCACTGAGATCGTCCAACCATCAATCTATCCCCACCATACCCACTAGCCATGTCCCTCTGTCCCCCAGTCCCTTTGAGGTTACAAACCCTTTTCCTCCATCTTCATTCCCGCTTCCACCACAGAAGCTGAAGTGTACCAGTGTATAATCAATGGATATCAAGATGTTATAATCTCAGTATAATCAAGAGAGTTAGGCAAAGTAGACAATGATAACAAAAGAGAATAAAATGGAAGGCTTACCCTTCAACTGAGCTCACCACAAAACACCAATAGAGGCAATCTCCAGAAGAGATCCTTCCCCACTGGTATCCAGCTCTTAAATAGGTCTAGGAGGGGTGGAGCCAGGCTCCACCCCTTCCGGCAGCACAGGTGAATTGCCTTCACCTGTGCTCCTCTGGCTGGCTCATGGCTCGCCTCAGGTGATTAATCAGAGGTTCAGGCCGTGACTCAGTAGTTCCCATACAACCAGCAAAAGTCTCTTCCCAGTTCCCAAGGGAAAATAAAACAAAAGCTGTGCTTATGGGAGGCTGCGCAGCCCTGGGATTGGGTCCCACCTGAGCCAATGCGTCGCTGGTAACATCTTCAGGAAATCCCTACTGCCATCAGCACTGAGCAATGCAAGCAGCCCAGACCTCAGCTACTGAAGGAAATGATTCTTTGGCTGCAAAAGGCCACTCTCCTAAAGCCGGAGGTGATGTTCAATTCGGGATGCCTCTTTCAGTGTCAATATGGATGGACAAGATTTACGGGGCCATGTAAATAATTGATGCCTGCCATAATGCCGCTGTGGAAGAGAGCTGGGTATTCGTTAGAGGTTCCTTGAAGCACAAATGATTTCATGATTAAGCAAGTTAAGATTTTTCTAATAATTACAGCAGTCTTATCTCTCCTCATGCTGAAGATCTGGGGAAAACCTTTTATACAAAGGAAAGGTTCCATTCAGAGAGCAAACCGTTATCAGAGTACACACACAGACTAAACGCTCACAAATCAATGCTCTTAACATAAAACATTTTTAAAGTTTCTCTTTCACTTCCCCTCCTCCTCCCTCCCCCCCCCTCCCCCCCCCAGGTTTGGGAGGTTTGGGTTCTCTTTTTACTGTCACTGATTTCATCTGACTGAGTTCCAACTGATGCAGAGTTTCCAGGAAAAAGGGCTGCTTTGCTGCTCCAGGTGCTGCTTGTGATCCTGCATACTGAGATGGGAGGAGGCAGAGTAACAACACAGCCCTGACACCAATCTGATGCCCCTCACTGAGCCTCCAGCTCCTTGCCCCAAGCCCCATCCACGCTACAGTAAAACCTATTAAATGATGGATTGACCGCAGCATGTCCCACACAGTTCAGCATCACTGCACAAAAGGGAGCAAAGCAGATTTTATCCCTGCTGCTAAGTAATGCTAGAGGAAAGCATTTGGATCCAGATGCTCTAAAGGTATTTAGACTTCAGCTTAATTCCCACTTTTTTTTTTTTTTTTTTTCCTATCAATAACATATTTGTTCTATCATTTGAGTTCCTGTGTATTCAGTGCTGGAGTCAATGAGCACAGCTTCATTGGCTTCGGTGGGGACTGAAGTCCTTTAATGATTTGCAAAGGAATGGCCTAATTTTTTAACAAGTTTCCCAGCCTTGTAAGTGGCAGCAGAGCAGGAGAGAACCACACATGCTGCTCAGAGGAGCTCAGAACCACCACCCACTTTCAGACCCTCAGCTGCTCTCTGCATCTTGGGAAGCACAGCCAGAAGGCGACTGATGTGTGGGCTGCAAAGTGCACAACACTCAGAATTAACATGCCCACGACACAGAAAAGAACAGCTCTGTTTTCTTTATACAGGACCAGTTATTTGGATTCTCTGAAACTTTCTAGACTGCTTGCTCAAATTGAAGAACATCAAATTAAAGAAGTCCTGCCGTGAGGGCCCTGCTGACCCAGCTGCAATGCTGAGATGGTGTTTAATGGAGGCACTCAATGGCTGTGGTTACTGTATCACATTTGCAACAGCCATCCCAAAAGACACAACTATGAACTGGAATCACCTGTACCTCCCTCAGGACCTACAACTGCTCCTATACTTTCAGTCGGTTTTGGACCAAGTCCACAGCATGAACTGCTTCTAGACCTTTAGTGGCACAAGTTAGCCCTGATTGATGGCTTTTTTACACCTCAAGAGGGAAAACAATGTGGAGTTGTATAATGAAAAGTGTAGAAAACCGTCCTGTCACAGAATCATAGAACAGCTTGGATTGGAAGAGACCTCAAAGCCCCTCTAGCTCCAACCCCTACTATGAGCTGGGTGCCCCCACCAGCTCCAGCTGCGCAGGGCCCATCCAGCCTGGCCTTCAGCACTTCCAGGGATGGGGCACCCACAGCTTCTCTGGGCAAATGAATGAATTTCCCAGCACTAAGACCTTCCTCCTCCAAGCCCTTTTGCCCAACAAGGGAACCACGTGCCAAAGGTGACACACAGGGACACATCTCTCACAGCACAAAAGTCTGACAGCAAAACTCACTGAAGGTGACAAAAACATCCCAACGACTCTCAGCCCTTGCACTGCACTCTACACCTTCAAAGCTCTGGACAGACATTCGTGCCATTGACCAAGGCAGCATTTTTCCTAGCGCTCCACTGTATGGTCATCGCAGTGCAGCTGGGAGATCCACCTCCATCCCAAGCGAGCAGCCTGGTTCTCACCTGCAGATCATTGGAGGTAAGCAGTGAGCCCAGGAACCAGAAATACTGTTTGTAGAGAGCCCTCCCTTGGAAGCAGAAAGAAACTGAACTATTTCAGCTGAAACTTCAGCTGTGCTTTGGAAGTGGCACACGGAGTACAGGGCATAGTTTGGAGTCACTCAAAGTTGCCATGAAAGTCAGAGGGGCACAGAGACAAACAGCATTCCCCACACAACACAACTTTAATGGCCAATGCAACACTCGGCGAGCGAAAATGTAACAAAAATAAAACTCCACTCAGCCAAAAAAGCAGCATCCTGCACCCTGCTCCCATCCACCATCTGCGCATGTTTATTCTGAGCCTTCGGAGAAAAAAAAACACAACTCGAGAGTTTTTTTCTAATCTTTCTGCCCCGCCACTATAAATAACAGAAATAAACCCTAACAGCAGTTCAGCGTCGCAGCGAAACGCATCCAATCCGCTCCGACTATTTCTGCCCGTCCGCCCGCGAATAGAGGCGGCCATCGGCGCTGGGGCGCAGCGTGCGAGTCAGAGCGCGTTTATTTACACCTCCTCATTCTATCAATATTTCAAACCATGGGTTTTTCTTTCCTTTTTTTTCTTCTTCTTCTTTTTCCTTTTCCTTTCTTCCTTTTCCCCCCCCCCCCCCTTTTCTTTCTTTCCTTTTTTCTTTTTCCCCTTTTCTTTCTTTTGTTTCTTTGTCTTGTATTCATTTTTTTGCCTGCCCCGCTGCCGTCCTTCCACTCCGTTGCCTAATGCACGGTTCTGTTTCTCCCCACGTTTCCATCCCGCCCCGACTCCCTACCCGTGCTGAGATGCTCGCAACGTTCACCCGCGCCTATCCCGCAGCGCACCCCGCACAAATCCCGCGCAGCCCCAATTCTCCCCGCGCATCCCCTTTACTTACGTCCCCAGCGTCTCCTTGAACTCGAAGATCTTCTTGATGTCCTCCGCCTGCTTCTTCCAGGAGCCGCCGCCGTCTCCGTTCTCCCGGGCCATGGCCGCTCCACGCAGCGCCGCGCAGCCCCGCGGATGCCGGCCGGCCCCGCGCCGCCGTGCGGCTTTTGCTTTCTCTTCTGCCGCGGCGGCAGCTGCTGCTGCTGTTTCTTTTTTTTTTTTTTTTTTTTTTTTTTTCTTTTTTTCTTCCTCCTCCTCCTCCTCACACTTCCTGCCCTCCGCCGCTTTTATTTCCTCCGCTCTCGGGCGCGCTCCGCGAGTGCTACTTTTCCTGGGCAATTTCGTCCCAACTTTCTCGGCTCCCCCCTCCCTGTCCCCTCCTCCGTGTTCCCAGCTCTAGTCCCCGTCCCCCCCTCCTTCCGCACCCTCGAGCGCAGCTCTCTTCGGGGTCACTTTGGTCCTCACCGACAGATCCACCCCGGGCGAAAAAAAGGATTTTTTCCCCTCTTTATTTTTTTTTCCTTTCCTTTCTTTTTATCTTTTTCTTTTTTTCTTTTTTTTTTTTAATTCTCCTTCTTCCCCCCCCCTTTCTTTATCTTTTTTTTTCTTCTTTTTTTTTTTTTTTTTTTCTTCTTTTTATAGGATCATCGATTCTCTCCCCTTCACGTTCTGCCCGCACGGATTCTGTTTCCCCCCACTTGCCCCCGTGGGACGTTCAGAGCCCTACGGGCGCGGTGCGGTGCGGCCCCGGCGGCAGCGGCTGTGCGCGGTTGTTATGGCAATGGGAGGAGGAGGAAGAGGAGGAAGAGAAGGAGAAGGAGGAGGAGGAGGAGGACGAGGACGAGGACGAGGACGAGGCAACCCCGCCGCTGCTGTGCTGCCTGGCGCTGCCCCTCCTGACTGAATGACTGAAGATAATTCGCATTGCACCAAAACCGCTCACGTCAAACGGGAGGGGAGGAAAGCTAAGGGGAAAAAAAAAAAAAAAATTAAAAGGAAAGCAGGGAAAAAAAAAAAAAAAAAAGCCTCACGCTGTGCAGTGCGGTCGGGCGCTGCCCGGTTGGCGGTGCCCATCCCGCCCCGCAAAAGTGAGGGCGCAAAAGGGGCGCAGCGCAGCGCTCACACTGCGCGGGGATGCGGGCGGGGATCCCCCGGCGTGACAGAGCAGAAATCCCCGCTCGGGGGAAGCTGTCGGAGGGACTCGCATAGAGAGCATCGCAGGGCGTTGCTGGTGGTGGGTAAGGAAATAAAAGTGCGTTTCTTCCCCCGGCTGGGAGCTGAAGTCGAGGTCTTTGCTGGCGGCAGGTGCAGGAGAGTCAGAAATCTCAAACTCTGATCATCGGATGAGGCACGTGAAAATGAATTCTAACACAGCTAAATAACATGGGCTTACAAAAAGATACCAATGTGCACATAGCCACTTAAAATACATCCTTAAAATACAACTTTGGAAGCCGATTTTCATAGTTTATGGGCAGAATTTGCAGGCTTTCCTGGAGCTGAGCTGTGTCCCCCCTCCACCTCCCATGCCAAAGGGACTTGTGGTGGGAAAAAAGTGGAGAAAGCGCTGAGCAAGCCGGGGTGTCCGGGCAATGCTACCCTCTGCTGGGCAGAGCCACACGTGTGCCAGCTCCTGTATTTCCTAGTGCACTCTTAATTCAATTCCTATCTCATCGGCAGCCCAAAACTTTTGGGATTCC